>NC_086317.1:173099086-173154086 GCF_036172605.1 Pelobates fuscus
TTGCCTAATAATTCTGCACTCCCTGTATATATATATATATATATATATATATATATATATGGTATTTTAAGTTATATCTGATTCTCCATTTTTCTGACATCCCAATGATTATTAAATGATGTACTTGATGTAGATAGCCGAATGGCCTAGTGACATCCTAATTTGCTTGACAAGGAAAATTACACGAAATGAACAGAATCTTTACCAAGGATCAAAGCTGTACAGTGGATAAAGTCACAGCACGGCTGGAGGCTGTTTTGGTCTCTTAAAACTAAAACAAGTAAAAGCAAAAGTTTTTCTTTTACTCTGAGGGGATTACAGCACATTTGAGAGAGAGGGAAGGTTCCAGGGTCAAGAAGTGGTGACCAGGTTAACAACACAGGGAACAGAAGGAATAGACAAAGCAACAAAAAGTGGAAATGGGTTGCTGAATACAGAAGCATGTTTCTTTGCAGTTAAAGAATAGATACTACATCAAATCACACTGAGATCTAAAAGACCAAATGTCTGCTAATGGGTGTGGGGGGGAGCACAGCGGGTGTCAGAGGTCATGAGTGCATAGAGATAGCCTAATTGGTAATTATGTGCATATTACCTTCCATATATATATATATATATAAATAATAGCAAATAAGAGAATTTAATTTACATTTATTAGATTTCTAAAAATAAAAAAATAAAAAAATCAGTTTTATTAAAACACATGCAAAAACATTTCATTTTGAAGAAGGTATTAACGTTAAAAAAAATGTTAACCTGATTTTTTGCTAGTATTACACTTTTTTATATTGTAAAACATTTTCAGATATTATTTATATTTTTTGTTTTGTTTATAACTTGCAAACAATTGAGCATTTGTTACAAAAGGAAATTATATTTTTTTTAAATATTGCCACATTTGAATCTGATAAATGTATCTGATAAATGTATATTGTACATTATATATATATATTTTATCACATAACTATGTTTTACATGTACAAACAGATGGCCAGTTAAAGAATAGTTCTGCTGGCAGCAATGTTTTATTTGTTTAAAAGGAATTGTACTAATTCAGAAGATATCTGAAATTATTCTATTATTCTCTATATTCTCCATACATTTTCCAAGAAACAAAAATATTTAGTGACACATTTGAATTGTCATTAATATAAATATAACATACTTAATAGGCCTTGTACAATTTGTTATATTCTGTGTTAGCTTTTTATTTATTTATTTATTTTTTAAATTCTAAAATGTATAGCAGTTCCTATGATAAAAAAAACCCCACCAATTTAAAACAAATAATTCTAATTTCTTGTCCAAGATTACCTGAATATTTTGTTATATGTATACTGTTAAATAGTTACAATGTCTTCATTCCAGCATACATTAATTCCCACGAGAGAGGCCTGTAATGTGATTGATAGGAAAGGGGCAGAATATTGGGATGGACTAATTATACTGTAAATCATGCAAACGTAGACATGTGGGAACAAAAAGTTGTTTCAGGGGTTTTGTCTTCTTTTTTTAAATGAGCAGGGCCTTTTTAATGAAGGTAACTAACCTTATAATTACCTTTTTCTCATTAACATTATTCTTTAGGCCAAAATGTAAAAATCGACCCATAAATATGTAGAACAGTTTTACAGCTGCAATGTCTATTGAAATTTCTGTAAATGTTTTATAAATCTGTGTTGACACTGTTAGCAATTTTTGCTTTTAAAGTGGCAAATTAAGACAATTAATTGTCTGTAATACACTAATTAAAACCTTTCTTTCTGTGACTAATTTACTGATTTATATATTTGCCCAATAAATATGTCAGACACTTTTTGAAAAATGGTCATCACAAATTTAAAACAAATAAATTGATAACAAATAGATAAATCAAACTATTCATTTCAGAACAAGATTTTTTTAAAATAAAATTAACTTGCTCACTTAAAGGGGCAGCCTAAGCACCATAACTAGTGCAGTTTATTGTTTGTGGATCAGGTGCTGTGTGTCTATGAGCGCTGTCCTGAGGTTTGCTGTCAAAACCATTTTGAAGTGGTTTGGGAAAAAAAGTGGACCTGACTCATCTGCCCATCTGCATCCGCAAGGAAAACACAGAAATTATACTTCTGAATTATCAAATGCGAATTTGTCCAACACTGGAGAGCACCTATCGTTGACAGGTTGGACAGACAGCACAACTTTGCGTGACACAGCCAAATCTTCAGGGGAAATCTCACTTTTTGCTACAGCAGAATAATTATTTTGAACCCTGTCAGCATGTCCTGGTCACCTAACTGTTGACTAGAGCAGTATAGTATTAGGAGTACAAATTTGTATTCCTAACACTATAGTGTCTTTTAATTTCTAAGTGAATTTCCAAGTATGTTACCCAAACCATGTTTGGGGACAATCCTGGGCAATTCAAAGTATCAAGTAACATCCAAAGTAACAAGTCCAAAAGTAACAATACAAACTGCTTAAGAAATGCTCGACTGGTGACCATCCAGACTTGTACAAATGTTTGTAGATATATGAAAAGAAAAAAAAATAGTGCAGATTGTCTTGTGCTATGTGTAGGACATACAACAAAAATGTTTGGACTAGCACTCACATTTAATAGAGCTATTAACCCGTTCTAGGCAAAGTAGTGGACAGCAGTAAAGTTTACACTGATGGATATGTAACTATTAGGATCAGTCTCTCAGCATAATGATGAATATGCAGAATAAAAACAAAAGGCAAACAATACTGCTAACTGTAATACAATTAGTGTTAAATATAGAAAGACAAGGGATTTTCTCACATTCGGAAGAGCAATAGCACCACTCAAATTGTTGTGCTTGGGTGGTATGATCCCTACCAAGAATATAATGTAAAGTACATTTCTCAAAGCTGTTGGTGTGCCAGGAACAATAAAAAGTAACAAAGTTTAAACACAGAAAAAAAGTGTACTAAATGGCCAAACACACTAAAAAAGTAAAAAAAAAAAAAAGTAAATGCCAAATGTATACTAATGCTAAAACCAGATATATAAAGAAACACAACGCGTTTTTCCAAATAAAGGCGTGTTCATGTGTAAATAAGATGGGCATGGCACACAGAGGTATATATAGAGGACCAAACAATTAAAACTGGATAAAATAGTGCCCAAATGAGTCCCCATATGTGACCTTTCGCCTCAATGTGGGTCACATGGAACACTACTAATTAATACAAGTATTTGCTTTTAATAACTTGGATATAATACAAGAATTACATAGTAGGTGTTTTACCAGACACTATAATAATAGAATGAGCATGTTTATAGTAGTTTAATAACATATAAGAGGAATGACGTCACTCGTTACAAATCGGCGGGTCACGTGACTCGGGATAGATATGTGAAGCATTTGATCGGTTACTTTATAGATAGCATACAAGGTTTCCTTGGTGGAGATCATAACACACAAGCGCCACAACTTGAGTGGTACTACTGCTCTGTCAAATGTGAGTAAATCACTCTTCTTTCTATTGTCGGGCATATTGTAACCAGGCTTTTTTGTGGCATTGTTGCAGTAAAGGCTTCTTTCTGGCAACTCGATCATCCAGCTCATTTTTGTTCAAGTATTGTTGTATTGTGCACCTTGAAACAACCACACCGTCTTTTTCCAGAGCAGGCTGTATTTCTCCTGAGGTTACCTATGGATTTTTCTTTGTATCCCAAACAATTCTTCTGGCAGTTGTGGATGAAATCTTTCTTGGTCTACCTCAGCCTGGCTTGGCATCAAGAATTCCTAAATTTTCCACTTTTTAATAAGTGATTGAACAGTACTGACTGGCATTTTCAAGGCTTAGGGTATCTTCCTATATCCCTTTCCATCTTTATAAAGTTCCATTACCTTGTTATGCAGGTCGTTTGACAGTTCTTTTTTGGTCCCCATGGCTTAGTATCTAGCCTGCTCAGTGCATCCACGTGAGAGCTAACAAACTCATTAACTATTTATACACAGACACTAATTGCAATTTGAAAAGCCACAGGTGTGGGAAATTAACCTTTAATTGCCATTTTAACCTGTGTGTGTCACCTTGTGCATCTGTAACAAGGCCAAAAATTCAAGAGTATGTAAACCTTTGACCAGGGTCACTTGGGCGATTTCTGTTATCATTATGATTTAAAAAGGAGTCAAACAACTATGTGAAAATAAATGGCTTCATATGATCACTATCCTTTAATAAACTAATTTATTGCATGATTTGTCATATTTTCAAAATCAATGCCAACACTTTTGCCAGGATATGCAAACTTTTGAGCACAACTGGAGCTCTATTAAATTCTGGATGGTAACTATTCAATCAATTATCTATATGCTAAGATATTGATTCTTAGAACTAGACATCCACCAGTGGGTATTGTACCGCTGTCGGGTGCTTTAGCTAGAGCTGGTTTATAGCTCTATTAAATGGGAGTGCTAGTCCAAATATTTTTGTTGTATGTTCTACACCTAGCACAAGACAATCTGCACTATTACTCATTATTTTTTATTTCATTGCATATATCTACAAACATTTGAAGTCTGGATGGACACCAGTAAAACATTTCTGAATCATTTTGGATTGTTACTATTGGCAGGGCCGCCACCAGAAATTTTGGGGCCCCTAACTCAGCTCAGGGTCTGGGCCCCCTGAGGCCCGCCTCCAAATACCGCTCACTGGGTCCACACACAGACACAAACGCACACACTGATACATACTAACAGACACACATACTGAAACAGACATACACGCATACAGGCATACATACTGACACACACATACTGAGACATACACACAGGCATACATAGTGACAGACAGACACACATACATACAGACACCGACATACATACATACACACACACACACACACACACACACATTCATACATACAGACACTGACATCCATACACACATACATTCATAATGGCATACAGACTGACATACATGCATATATACAGACATACTGACAGACATACATGCATACAGACATCCATACACACATACACACAGACCTACGTTCATAATAATATGCAGACATACATTCATACTGACATACAGACATACATATATACATATATAATGACATACAGAAATACATATACACATACATAGACATACATACAGACATACATGCATACAGACATACATGTATGCATACAGATATACACAAACATACATAGACAGACATACATACGTAGACATACGTGCATGCAGTCAGACAGACATAGACATACACACAGACATGCATCCAGACATACATACATACATACACACAGACCTACGTTCATAATAATATGCAGACATACATTCATACTGACATACAGACATACATATATAATGACATACAGACATACATATACACATACATAGACATACATACATGCATACAGACATATACATACAGACAGACATACATACATAGACATACACACAGACATACATACATACACACATAGACATACAGACAGACAGACATACATACACAGACAGACATACATACATGCATGCATACAGACATACACGCATACAGACAGACAGACAGAGACATACAGACAGACAGGCATGCATCCAGACAGACATACATACATAGACATACATGCATACAGACATGCAGACAGACATACATACACATACATGCATCCAGACACACAGACATACACGCATACATACAGACATAGACAGAAAGACAGACAGACATGCATGCATCCAGACAGACCTACATACATAGACATACATGCATACAGACATACACATACAGACAGACAGACATACATACACAGACATGCATACAGACACACATACATGCATACAGACACACACGTACATGCATACAGACACACAGACATGCATACAGACACACAGACATGCATACAGACACACAGACATGCATACAGACACACAGACATGCATACAGACACACAGACATGCATACAGACACACAGACATGCATACAGACACACAGACATGCATACAGACACACAGACATGCATACAGACACACAGACATGCATACAGACACACAGACATACACATACATGCATACAGACACAGACATGCATACAGACAGACAGACATACACAAACATGCATACAGACATACATACAGACAGACACACATACACATACATGCATACAGACACACAGACATACATACAGACACACACACACACATACATACACATACATGCATACATACAGATACATACATTGCTGCTTGCACATCTTATGGGACATGTTTTACATTACCCAACTTTTATCAAGGAGCACAGTTTATGCTGGTGACACACCTCACCCCATAACAGCTCTATAATTACCAGCACTACCACCAGCACCCCCAGGTAATGGTCAAGGTCTAAGTTTTTGTCAAACTGCCCCAAAGTTGTTTAGGAGATGGCACCATAAAAGCCATCTCACAGACAGACAGACAGACATACACATACATGCATACAGACAGACAGACATACAGACAGACACAGACATACATACATACATACATGCACACACACAGCTCATTTTCCAGCCACCCTTCTGTCTCTTACCTTTTCTTTGCAGGAGGGTGGCCGGGGATGATGGGAGTCGGCGCTGCTCCCTCTTCATTGCCGGGCTCTCCCTCTTTACGGCTGGGCGGGCGGGCGGGCGCGCTCCTCCCGCGCGGAGTGAGCTGGGAGGAAGTGAGCACTTCCTCCCAGCAGCACTTGCGGCTGCTTTTTTTTTTTTTTTAAAGGGGCCCGGTCGCGCTATCCCTGAAGGAGGGGGCTCATCGGGTGGCCCTAAGTGTGTGGGCCACCCGATGGGCCCCACACGTGGGGCCCGGGCGTCCGGGCCCCCCAGGGCCGCCGGGCCCATGACAACTGTTATGGTTGTCATGCCCTGATGGCGGCCCTGACTATTGGACTTATTACTTGGCACAACCTGCATCTGTGTTTACATTGTTTGTTTGTTCTTCTCTTATTAAGGGGTTGAGGGTATCCCTTATTCAGTGTTTGCTGCCTGTTCTTTTGCACCCATAGTCGATTTCCTCCTTTGTGTAGTATAATGTGTGAGAGGTGACTGCTAAAAAACAGAAAGAAAAAAAACCGAATAGCAGCTCTTTCCTACAGGTCAGGGGTAGTAGTATTAAGCCAAATTGGCTGGATTATCTTTCCCCCCTTAATGGCCAAAGGGGAATTGGCTATGGAATATATACCAAGGCTATGGAATGGGCTTATACTAGTTTAGTGTTTTCTAGGATACCTTGATCATAAGTAGAGTGCAGAGATGGCTTAACTCAACCCATGTGCTTAGGGCTAAATGATTATATACTCCAGTGAGGCCATTGGCAAATCCAGTGGGTGGGAACACCAGGACAAATGCAACCCCTGAAAATCAGGGGAATGTATTCCTGGTAGACTCAGGGACTTGGAACTGAATGAATGACCAACCCCACCAAACATATGTATGAATCTAGGTGTGAGTCTAGAAGATGTATGTCACTGTATCCGTGTTTTAAGTGTGAGTATCTATGTTTGTGCAAATGTATATGTATTTGTAAAGATAAAATCTGCCACAAACGTTAAAACTGTCATTTACATTCCTGTTCGTGGTGTGTTTGGGCACAGTTCCTAAAAGTGCACCTGATTTATTCCTGTTGGCAGCTGCTTCCCATACAGCTCACCTGTTCCCTACAACAAAGATGGTCTGGGCACAAATCTGATCTATTGTAGGCAGGTTTATTAACACATGAAGTACAATGTTTTGACTATAGCAGAGCCTTTCTGAACTTATTATCAGCTAATACACTGTGCATTCATGCATGCGCAGTCTATGGCTCAGCTCTATTCTGGGAGAGGAGAGAGAACCTTCCCTATTGTAAATACGTTGTGTGCACGTCACATGCACATTGTAATATAATTGATATAAGCAACCAAGAATAAAAATTTTTTTGAAGTACTTGATTGACAGCCCAAGAGAACAGTAAAAGAGTATTTAGCTGCAGTGATTTTAACAAATCGCTGCTACTACAGCCCACTCTCAGAAATAATAAGTGGGCCCAGCATGCTTTATTACCATGTACTTATCAGTAATGCAAAGTGCTTATGTAATTTAAGAGGTTTACATATTACAGTATATGATAGTATGGCAATCAAATGAGAGTATTTTCCATTTCATTTCTATTACCTAAACTTTATGCAAACACTGCAAGTCTGTCTTTAGAGGGAAACTATAATGCCAGGAAAACAAACTCGTTTACTGGTACTATAGCTTCCCCTTCTGTCACTTACCTGGGTCCAATGTCCCTCTGAGCTGGCTCGGCTACACCCATGCTCCTCCACCACCAGCGGCGGGGGAGATCTAATGCGCATGCGCGGCAATGGTCTCACTTGCATTACGATCTCCCCAGGAGAGCATTATTCAAAGGTCATCTGTGCGCCCAGAAGTCCCTCTGGTGGCTGTCTGGTAGACAGCCACTAGAGGAGGGGTTAATCTTTAAGTTTATAAAAACTGCAATAATTACATGCTCAGGGTTAAGGGTGATGGGAGATACATAGAATGTGATGGCAGATAAGAACCATTCGGCCCATCTAGTCTGTCCAATTTTCGAAATACTTTTAATTAGTCCCTGGCCTTATCTTAAGTCTAGGATAGCCTTATGCCTATCCCATGCATGTTTAAACTCCCTCACTGTGTTAACCTCTACCACTTCAGCTGGAAGGCTATTCCATGCGTCCACTGCCCTCTCTGTAAAGTAATACTTCCTGAAATTTTTTTTAAACCATTGCCCCTCTAATTTAAGACTATCTATGTCCTGTTGTTGTGGAAGTTTTTTTTTTTTTTCTTTTAAATATAATCTCATCCTTTACTGTGTTGATTCCCTTTATGTATTTAAATGTTTATATCATATCCCCCCTGTCTCGTCTTTCCTCCAAGCTATACATGTTAAGATCCTTTAACCTTTCCTGGTAAGTTTTATCCTGCAATCCATGAACCAGTTTAGTATCCCTTCTCTGAACTCTTTCTAAGGTATCAATATCCTTCTGAAGATACGGTCTCCAGTACTGCGTACTGAGGTGTCACCAGTGTTCTGTACAATGGCATGAGCACTTCCCTCTTTCTATTGCTAATATATCTCCCTATACAGCCAAGCATTCTGCTAGCATTTCCTGCTGCTCTATTACATTGTCTTCCTACCTTTAAGTCATCTGAAATAATTACTCCTAAATCCCTTTCTTCAGATGTTGAGGTTAGTAGGGTATCAAATATTCAATGAGTTGGCACCCAGACCACTTCAATGAGCTGAAGAAAGAAAGAAAGACAGAAAGAAAGATATATCAATAGAAACTGAGTGAGGTTATATCAAATCAACCTTAATCAGATATTGAGTATTTCTCATTCCCTTCGAATTGTGTTTATGTAGGCTATTTAATCACAATCTCAGGTTTCTGCTGCCCCCTTGTGGAAATATAATAATCCGCTGGTTTAAAAACAGTGGGTTTCTTGGCAGTTTCCGAAAACTGATTATTTGAAAGGGTTATTCACTACAATATCAAATGACAGTGTAAATAAAACATATAAATAAAAAGCTGTCACACACAACAAGCCTAAATATGCATAAAAATGTAAACAAACAAAAAAACAAGAGGCCGCAAACATCTATAGTTTAGTGTATGTTCCTTACACAATCCAAAATAGCAAAATTATTTAAATCTCAATATTTATGTAATTATAAAAAAACTATTAACAGGTCACTGAATATAAGACTTGCCGGTAATGAAACAGTGGCACATTAAAACGGCTAAAAAGCAGAGTATCCCGGAGAGCAAATAATACAATGAAAGCAGCTAGTTTGTAGCAAACATAGCAACAATAAAACAATGAGCAGCTTGATAGAAGATTAACCAAGTGGGTCAGTGAGCAAACCTCTCTGGGCAAAATCCATCATAGATGCAGAGGTGTATTTTGGATTGTGCTGCCCTAGGCAGGACGGTGCTCGGACACTCGCCCTAATTGAAATTTTCCCCACCCCTTCCTGCAGGCCCGGACTGGTCATCGGACATACTGGGCAAATGCCCGGTGGGCTGCGATGGCCATGGGGCCGAGGCCGGCAGGGGAGATCACAGGATCTCCCCTGCCAGCCCCTGCAGGGCCAGCGCTATCCGAGCACCGGCCCTGCTGTATGCCTTCATGGGCTGGTCGGGAGATCAAAGATCTCCCTCACCGGCCCAGAGGCAGTTACAGACGGCCGCCGGCTGGGGAGTGAGGGAGGCAGGAGAGGACCCGGTGGAGCTCTAGCCAGCAGCTCCGCCGGGTCCTATCGCGAGGTCTGAGCGTTGCCGTGGTTACCAGGCTAGAGTTAGGCAGGCTAGAGTTCACTCTCACCACTGGACCACCAGGAAAGGCAGCAAGGCTCCCCACTCCATGGAAACCCAGCATCCCCCCTCCCAGGCTAAAGGTAAGAAGGGGGGGATATAACTTGTTTTTTAATTATTAATAAAAAATACATTAAAATAAATTCACACTAACAGCCCCCTCAAACACACAGCACCCAGACACACACAGCACCCCCAGATACACACAGCACGCAGACACACACAGCACTCTCAGACACACACATCACCCATACACACACAGCACCCAGACACACACAGCACCCTCAGACACACACAGTACCCTCAGACACACACAGCACCCCCAGACACACACAGCACCCAGACACACACAGCACCCCCAGACACACACAGCACCCAGACACACACAGCGCCCCCAGACGCACACAGCACCCAGACACACACAGCACTCACAGACACACACAGCACCCAGACACACACAGCACCCCCAGACACACACAGCACCCTCACTCTCACACAGCACCCTCAGACGCACACAGCTCCCTCAGACAGACAGCACCCTCACTCACACAGCACACTCCCACACATATACAGCACACACACACGGACGGTCGCCGGCTGGGGAGTGAGGGAGGCAGGAGAGGACCCGGTGGAGCTCTAGCCAGCAGCTCCGCCGGGTCCTCTCGCGAGGTCTGAGGGTTGCCGCGGTTACCACAGCAGTGCTCAGATCTCGCGAGAGTGAACTCTAGACAGGCTAGAGTTCACTCTCACCACTGGACCACCTCCATGGAAACCCAGTATCCCCCCTCCCAGGCTAAAGGTAAGAAGGGGGGGGATATAACTTTTTTTTTATTATTAATAAAAAATACATTAAAATAAATTCACACTAACAGCCCCCTCAAACACACAGCACCCCCAGACACACACAGCACCCAGACACACACAGCACCCCCAGATACACACAGCACGCAGACACACACAGCACCCTAAGACACACACAGCACCCATACACACACAGCACCCAGACACACACAGCACCCAGACACACACAGCACCCAGACACACACAGCACCCTCAGACACACACAGTACCCTCAGACACACACAGCACCCCCAGACACACACAGCCCCCAGACACACACAGCACCCCCAGACAAACACAGCACCCAGACACACACAGCACCCCCAGAGACACACAGCACCCAGACACACACAGCACCCAGACACACACAGCACCCTCAGACACACACAGCACCCTCAGACACACACAGCACCCAGACACACACAGCGCACCCAGACACACACAGTGCACCCAGACACACACAGCACCCCCAGACACACACAGCACCCAGACACACACAGCACCCACAGACACACACAGCACCCAGACACACACAGCACCCAGACACACACAGCACCCTCCCTCTCACACAGCACCCTTCCTCTCACAGCACCTTCAGACGCACACAGCTCCCTCAGACAGACAGCACCCTCACTCACACAGCACACTCCCACACATATACAGCACACACACACACACACATATATATAATATATAAAATAACCCTCAGTGAGTTAACAGACAAAGAAAATTAGAAACCTAGAGTGTGACGGCATAAAAACACCCACACACCCACACACACACTGCGCACCTCACACATACAATACGTCCAAATATATATATATATATATATATATTCACACACACACACTACAGCACCCCTCACGCTGCACCACTACACACATTATGCTCCAGATACACGCTAGATCCCTTACCCTATATGCACTCTTAATCCTCTACACACACACACAAACACATACAATCTTCTATACACACTCTACACACACACTGCACCACCTACACACACACTACATTCCTTGTAAGCAAACACATATAACATTCTCTAAACACACCCTCTTTACAAACTGAAATTGACCTATACACAATACCACACCACACTCTACACACACGCAATCCCACAAGCAGGCTCCAAACATATGCACCATACACTTTCCTGGCCCTTTTGTCCTCTGGTATCCCACTTGTGGAGACACCAGAGACAATTTAAAAGCAAACACAGCACAAGCATGTTATTAAATTTGCTTGCGCTTCGCAGAACAAATACAGGGCCTTTTTCTAATGCTAGAGCTCTTCAGCGGGGCTCTGCGCATTGAACCAACATGCTCACTTTGAGAGGGGGCGTGCTTGTCATTAGTGATGACAAAACACACCCTCTCTGGCCCCGCCCTCTTCTTAGGGGGCCGCTCTGATTGAAAAATCCCCGGACCTAATTTTTTTCCCAGTCCGGCCCTTCCTTCCTGTAAGGCCGCACTTTGACCGACAGACGCTCACTCACTGACAGACGCACACACTCACTGATAGATGCATACAATCATTGACAGACACACACTCTCATATACACTGACAAACAATGACATACACACACACTCACTGATTTGACACACTGATAGACAGACACACAAAATCACTGACCGACACATACACACTCACTGACCGACACATACACACTTACTGACAGACACACACACATTCACTCACATACACACACATTCACTTAGACACACACTTACAGACACAAACACATACACGCTTAGACACAGGCACACATTCACTCACAGACACACACATACATTCACTCACAGACACACACACACACATTTCCCCCAACACTCACAAATTATTATAATTTTTTTTAACTTGAATTTAAATCCACTCAGTGAGTGTGTATGTGTCGGTCAGTGAATGCATGCGTCTGTCAGAGTGTGTGTCTGTCAGTGAGTGTGAGTCTGTCAGTAAATGTGAGTCTGGGAACTTTGCTAAACTACCACACATAAGAGCGGCGGCTCGACAAAAGATGTCCTTCTTTGAACGCATATGCTTACAAGCAGCCATACCAAGGGGTCTGATTACGCTCATGTATGCCCACCTCTGCTCAGAAACTAGAGACTGGGAAAAAGTGTCCTATACAGATCAATCGGAGAGAGACCTAGGGAGGAGTTAGAGGGTATAGAGTGGCAGGAGATCTGGAAGGCTAGGTCAATTTCAGTTTGTAGAGAAGGTGTGTTTAGAGAATGTTATATGTGTTTGCTTACAAGGAATGTAGTGTGTGTAGGTGGTGCAGTGTGTGTGTGTAGGTGGTGCAGTGTGTCATCGGTGTGTGTCACTCTACAGGAACAATCAATAAAAACAATGCTCCGCTGGTACACTACCCCGGTCAAACTATATCAAATGGAAAAAAACACTACGGATGAGTGTTGGAGGGGCTGTGGATTGGGAGGGACATATATCCACATGTGGTGGGAATGTCCACAAATGGTCACTTTTTGGAACTGGATAAAGGCCCTACTATCACAGGTTTTTTTCAAGAGCCTCTGAGGTAGATCCATGGCTATACTTATTAACCCCTTAAGGACACATGACATGTGTGACACGTCATGATTCCATTTTATTCCAGAAGTTTGGTCCTTAAGGGGTTAAGCAGGCCCATAGATGGATGCACTAGGTACGAACAAAAGCTTATTCAAAAAATTACATTAGCAGCAAGGAGAGCCGTAGCCTCAGAGTGGCTTAAGCCAAACACACCATCCATAGCAGGGGTGATAAATAGGATAAAAGAGGTTCACCTAATGGACGATCTAACAGCTAGAGTTAGAGGCACGTTAAAAACCTTCCAGAGGATATGGGAACCTGGTAAAAAAAAACTGCCCTCTAGCAAGCTAGGCTCCAGCGTGAATGGCCGGCCAAACTAAATACTCTACAAGTCGAATGCCCCCTCCCTCCCCCCAACTCTTCTGTCCCAGTTTTATCTATCCTTACTATACTTCTTTATTTCTCTATCTCATCCTTCAGGGGAAGAGCCGGCACAGACTAAAGTTAGATCCACAGGACGAACCACCGATAGGATATGCCAAGTGCTTTCCTTTTATGGAGTTAAAACCCAGATAGACGCCATAGGATATGTAACAGATAAGAGTGTCAACACACGATCAAAGGATTATCCACCTGGAAAACGCACAGATAGTAAGCCCAGTCACAACATCAGAGGGCATTGGCTTGGCACCATTTGATAGTCCTGGAGGTATCATATAGATTGAGATATAACAGATTGCCAGGTATTCCCTTTTTGTTAACTTTCCTTTTCACGTTCTTGATAAAACAAAAAATAGTATTGACCATCATAAAGCAACCGGAAGACAGATATAAAATGCTTACACCTAGCATTTGAAATGGGCTCGACAATTACACTCTCATGTACTATAAGATATTGCAATGCCCAATGAATAGTTTTATGTGACAGATGTTCGCAAACTGTTTACGTTGTATTCCAATTATTGTTACCGGACAATTATCTGTATATTATTTGTCAATACAAAAATAAAGAATGAAAAAAAAAACAAAAACAACGGATGGACAAAACATGGGTGAATTCTGAGTGGGGTGATAATTCTCATATTTACAAAACCCAAATCTGGTCAGAGTTCATCAGTCCAACTGTACAGGCATTTCCCGCTTTACGTTTTTCCACCTTTACGAACGCTTCCTGGACTTGCCGCCATTTTGTTTTGGTGCTCTGCGAATGCGGAGCGAGGAGCAGAGTTAGTAGCCAGAAGAAGAGAAATGTAAGTGTAATCATCATGTTGAAATCATGGTGACCGGTAGGAGGGAAGCGCTGTGCTGTGCTGCTTCCCTCCTGCCGCTGTTGTAGCGTGGCCGAGCGGACTGCACTCTCTCACTGAGAGAGCATTTCCTGTCAGACCGGTTCTGTACCCTTGTGAGCAGGAATAGGATGGGAGGGGGAGAGACACATGAACAGGTACAGGAGGAGAGGGAGGAGAGGCACATGGACAGGTACATGAGGGGAGGGAAGACAGACACATGGAGAGGTACAGGAGGGGGGAGGGGAATAATACACATGGAGGAGCTTGGAGGATGAGACACATGAAAAGGCTGAGACACATGGCTCCAGTAATCCATGTCCTCAGTCTGCTTGTCTTCAGCAAACTGTTTGCAGGCTTTCTTGTGCATCATCTTTAGAAGAGGCTTCAATAACTTAGAACACAGACTAAAAAATACACCTGAGGACATTGCCCATTAGAAGATAAAATATTTTTTTTAGAAATTTTTTGCAGCACTAAATATCAACCTTCAATATCAAGAAATGGTAATTGAAAATACCTTATATACTCGCATATAAGCCGAGTTTTTCAGCACATTTTTTGTGCTGAAAAACCCCAACTCGACTTATACTCCAGTCACTGTCTGTATTATGGCAATTTACATTGCCATAATACAGACAGGGGGCTGGCAGAGAGCGCTTACCTCTCCTGCAGCTCCTGTCAGCTCCCTCCTCCTCCGCGCCGGTCCGTTCAGCACCTCTGTCAGCTCCCAGTGTAAGTCTCGCAAGAGCCGCGGGGTCATAGTGCGTCTCTCGCGAGACTTACACTGGGACTTGCAGAGGGAGCCTACCGGGCCGTCGCGGAAGAGGGAGCTGCAGGAGAGGTAAGAGCTTCCTGCCAGCCCCCCTCCACTGAACTGCCAATGCCACTGGACCACCAGGGACTGAGAGCCCCCCTCCCTGCCATGTATCAAGCAGAGAGGGGGGACGGAAAAAATTAATAATAATAAAATATTAATAACAAAATAATAATAATAAAAAAAATTACTAATAAAACAAAAATAATACTTAAAAAAATAATAAAAAATTATTAAAATATTTTTTTTAAAAATAACAAAAATGCCCACCCCCCACCAAGGCTCTGCAAAACACACACACACACACTGCACTCATACACACTGCACTTATACACACACTGCATTCATACACACACACTGCACTCATACACACACACTGCATTCATACACACACACTGCATTCATACACACACACACTGCACTCATACACACACTGCACTCATATACACACTGCACTCCTATACACACTGCACTCATACACACACTGCACTCACACACACACACTGCATTCATTATATACACACACTGTAAATAAATATTCAATTAATATAATTTTTTTAGGATCTAATTTTATTTAGAAATGTACCAGTAGCTGCTGCATTTCCCACCCTAGTCTTATACTCGAGTCAATAAGTTTTCCCAGTTTGTGGGGGTAAAATTAGGGGCCTCGGCTTATATTCGGGTCGGCTTATACTCGAGTATATACGGTACATATCGGGTGAGAAAACCACAAAATATCCCGGATTCATGTCCGAGGGATATGGTGGTCTCCTTAAACTCTTTACAAACAAAACAGCAAATAACCCAAGCAAGTAGAACTAAGAAGATAATAGAAGAAAGATTTAAAAACATCATGTGAGAAAACCAGCCGGGGTTTTGTGGTTTTCTCTGAACATTTGTTTATTTTACCTCATTCGTTTATTTTATACAACCTTGGTTCGGTAGATTAAAACTACCAAACACCAACCATCCTCCTGGCTCATTGACTTCAAAGGAGCCCGTCAATTAAGCGCTCTCTCAGGGTGGCCGCCATTCGTATATCCGAATGCCACGTGGCTGAGAAAACGGCATCCATCTTGTTTGTTCGGACAAAGACAGTGGGACTTGGTCGTCGAGTGTCTGGAACTAAAATTGGACACTCGACTTCCCGAACACCGGTCCCAAACATACGAACGCTGGATCTTAATTTCACGAACAGCTAGGAGAGCGCTGTTCGGTACATTGGTGCAATCGTATGAGGGGAACAATCGCTCATATGAAGGCTCCATTCTTGGATTATTTTGTTATTTGACATTTTCGAAATTGACCGACCGCACACACTGAATTCGTGGAACTATTTTGGGCAGGAGCCTCGTGTGCAGTCGGTAATTTAAGACTTCCACACTTTTTAAGAACCCCTGAACCTATCTGGGTGAAATTTGAATATGTTGTTCTCCCAGATCGGGGCTATCAGAGGATATGTCATTTGTGGGGATACCTTAAACGTAAAGGGGTGTTCTGAGTTGTGGGATAAATGTGTGCACTTCACCTGGAGATAATTGGGTTATTCCTTAACTTATCTCATTATCTCCCCGGCAGAGAGAGGGAGTGTTTAATTGCAACTGTACATTATGATTAAATATTTTGTTTGTGAACTGTGGGAGGTCCTCTTGCAGGGGGATCTCCATAAAAGCCTGTGTGGTCTCAATAAACACCATTCTTGTTACACCCTTCATCATGTTTCAGATGGTGTTTGGGTATCTGATTGCTACTTGGGAAAGCTACATTAGAGGATTTTGTGTCTTTGGGATTTAACTACCGAATAGAGGAACCTCTAATCACTCAGGCTCTCGGCCGTTCGGCTCAAATCATATGAACCCCTAGCTACCACTTCTGGGTTCGTTACACATCACAATATGTCAAGACCTCTCATCATTTACAAGAATGTGGAGAAAAAAATTTGCCCCAGTCCTGATGCCACTTAAACAACATACCGTAATATAAAATATTGCTGGGGGCCTACCAGAACAATAACATTATTTTGGAAAGACACATAGAAAACGTTTGCTGAGGCAAGGGAATTGGAGGAATGGACAAAAGAACAAATACAATTAAAAGATTAAAAAGCTAATAGGGTGCCATTCAGAGAAAATTGAAGAGAAGGGAAAGAAAAGAGAAAGAAACGTTGTTTTTTATTATAATTTTTTTATTGTTTGCACAGAACACTAAAAGTAATATGGAGCAAGTCACAGAAATACGTGTTACAAGAGAATGGGGAAGAAACACAGAGTACTGTGATAAAGGACTTAAAATAACCCATATATAAATATAGACTGGGAATAATGTATTTGGTGAATAGACATGTTAATATAAGTGAATTACACAATATAGAGTGTGTTTAGCACAGATATAAAGAAAGGAAAATTAATAAATAAAAAGAGAAAGGAAAAATTGAATTATATAAAGGGAAAAGAAAAAGGCACAAATTTACACAAAAAAGAGTGACCACAAAATATATAGCACTTTTTGTTTATGTGAGCTATGAAAAGGAAAGAGAGAAAAAAGGGAGGGAGGAAACAATCTTTAGGTGGATGAAGTTCAAAGGGGGTGAGATAAGAGAGAATATATATATAAACAAAAGATAATAGACAAACAATTCTAAGGGTAATATATAATAGTGCTAGATAACTGATATTTTTTTGTCAAAATGGGTGCGTTTATTTTAAAAGAAAATTATAATTTCATTTGAGTGGTAAGCCCTTTCTTTATGCTCCTCTCCTGGTTGGCACTCAGTGTCTAAACCTCTATATCCTTAGCTACAGTTCTTATATATGCTTTAATGGCCAGAAGTGGCAACAAGGGATAAATGAGTAGTTATTATGGAAGTCGCTGGCTCAGGTCAACCTCTTAATATACCCCTGCTTGGAGATCACTTAGTAGATCTCAGCTCTTGACATTATGAGGAATTATGTCAAGGAATACATTAAAAGGGGGTTGGAGGCCTCTCCTTTTGTAAGTGAGAATGTATGTGGTTTTCCCTTTTTTTTAGGGGAATATTTGTGTTGTGTAAAAGTTTTTTGTGTTGATCCTGTGAGGAAAGCTGAGAATGGGATAAGTAGTAAATGAGAAAGATAGAATTCTGAAGTAGATCTCTATGAATAAACAGGGTTTGAATACCCCCATAAAAAAGGAAACTTCTTTATATGAATTACTCAGAAAGGAACGGATAGATATAGCCATGATACAAGAGACTCATTGGAAAAGGGAAGAGAAAATTAAATGGAGATATGAGATGTACGAAGTAGTTATACAGGCATCTCTTGAGAGGAGTTGCTATTATCTTCTCAAAATTGCTTAATAAAGAGATAATATACACAGAGGTAGATAACGAAGGAAGATATCAAATCCTAGTTTGTAAGATAGACTCTGTAAAATATACTTTTGTAAACCTCCATCTGCCAAATATATCACCAACAAAGTATCTAAAAAAGATAATGGACAGAGTAGAAAAAGTTACAATGGGAATGTTAGCTATTACAGGGGACTTTAATTGTGTCCTGGATACGGTATTAGATAAAAAAAACAAAAAAAAACAAAACTAAAGATAACAGAAAAATAAGTAACCAATTAAAGAAACAATCTGACATTCTAAGAAATATTATGAATGAAAATAACTTGTTGGATTTATGGCGAGTCTATCGTGTAAAAGAAAACTAATTTACACATCGTTCTAGAGTACACCATTCGTTATCTAGAATTGATCTGGTTTGGGGAGAGAATAGTTTAATAGAACAAATCCAGAAAATTATAATAAAGGAGAATCCATGGGCGGATCATGGCTATAATTTGTTCGATATAAAAGATTTTAAAAAATATAAACCTTTTAATGCTTGGCGTCTGGATGATAATATCCTTTCCAGAATGGAAGATCAAAAATATATTAGAAACTTAATAGAACTGTATTTCAAAGAAAATAAACTGGAAGGAATGTCTTATGCAATGATCTTGTGTGCTTTTAAAGCTGTAGTAAGAGGATATTTGATAAAACTTAAAAATAAAATTCAAAGAGAAAAATGAGCCTCGGGGGGAGATATATATATAGAATATTTTAAGTTATCTAAAAAATTATAAAAAAAACATTTAACTAGTAAAACGATAAAACAATGAAATGATCTTAAAGATAAAAATAACAAAATAGAAATGAAACAAATTAATAAAAATTTTGAGAAAATGAATTTTTACCATGATAACAACAAAATAACGAAATGGTTAACTAATAAGTTTAAAGCTAAAGCAGTGAAAAACAGGATAACATGTATCAAAAAACATCAGACAATACATAGAAACCCAGAAAATATAGCTAAAAATTTTTACAATTATTATGAAGAGCTATATAAGATACCAAAACAACCTGAGGGACACCAAATATTTAACCTCTTAAGGACGGTGTGTGTGCTATACTTCTGCTCTAAATGCCGGCGAGCGGCATAGCACGTCCCCGCCATCCAGGATACTTACCCGCTCGCCGGCGATCCCACGCCTGGTGATCGCGGTGGGGGGACTTACCTGGTATCCCAGGGAGTCCCCCTGCTGCCGATCCGGCCCTCCTGGGTGACCTCACGATGACATGGACGGAATAGCCATCCACAGCAGTGCCAGCAGGAGAGTGCCTGTAATAAATAAAGTTTAAACACAGTTTTTAATTCAATAATATATACATATTTATTATATATATGATCTAAGTATATATACACTTACACATACATACACATACACTGTTTAAGTGTATTTTAATATTAATATATAAT
Organism: Pelobates fuscus; assembly: GCF_036172605.1. Classification (NCBI taxonomy): domain Eukaryota; kingdom Metazoa; phylum Chordata; class Amphibia; order Anura; family Pelobatidae; genus Pelobates; species Pelobates fuscus. Next base: position 173,119,684 of record NC_086317.1, read on the forward strand.
TATATATATATATATATTAATATCAATATCAGAATTATATATATTTATATATAATATAAAATAAATAAATATGTAACTACGTTAAAAAATAATAAAAAATAAATAATTTTAAAATATATATATATGTGTAATATTGTTCTAACTGTAATTTGATACTGATATTAATATAAGTATATTGATATAAAAGTAAACATAGAATGAAATAATATATATATCTATATACATAAGTATATACATATATATCACTATATAAATACCTATATATAAATAAAAATAAATGTAAAAAAATTATATATATAACAAGAAATATCATATTAAATATACAATTACATGCAAAACCACATTTGTTGTGTATAAATTGTCATGCCCATGTGGTTTGACATATATAGGGAAGATGGAGACAGCGCTTTGTGAACGCATCAGAGGACATAGGTCCAGCATTAGGTTAGCATATAGGGATTTAACATCAGACAAGCCTGTAGCAAAACACTTCTTGGAACATCAGCATCCGTTAATGGCTTTGAAGTTTGTAGGGATTGATCATGTTCCAGTCCCCAAGAGAGGCGGTGACCGCGGCAAATTATTGTTACGAAGAGAAGGCTATTGGATACACGAATTAGAGACAGTATCCCCTAAGGTTCTCAACGAGACATTACCTCTACATGCTTTCTTATAATTTTGCAACTTTGTAATTTTTAATATTGCATATATTGTAGTTTTATTTTTGATTGTTGCATAACTGCACTAGTGTTCTGGACTGAAACGTCATTAAATAGTAACTATTTTTCATTAACTTTAGCTGATCAAAAGCTTAGGAAGTATACGGTAATTTATATATATGTATATTTACATGCATATGTATTCTAACTAATATCAGCCTTTGTAGTAGCTTATAAGATGCCCTAAATTATTGAGTTTTTTTCTGCTACAATTGGTTCACAAGGCATCTTAACACTATCCAGTAAGTTATATGATTGACTATTTAGTCTAGTTTCAATGTACAGCATACAGTATGTATCTATATAGATGTGTATATAGATTATAGAGAGTTATAATATTTTTTTAGTTTGTTAATTGTTATGGCACTTTATTTTCACAGGCACTTTAAGCATGCACTTTAAGCACTTTTTTTGTCACTAGCACTTTGAATCTATTTGACTCTCTTATCATCTTATCACTTTATCAAAAAAACATTTAATATCTTGAACTTCTTTTTCATCTTTTGCCGATGTTTATGCAACACCTTTTTTTAACTATTGGCTTTAAATTCATCCATTCATATCATCTCCCCCCCCCCCCTTTTATTTCTTCATATATAAAATCCTTTTGTGCAGTTTTTGTGCAAAAAATAGCTTTCTAATCTATGTAAACCATTCTCTGTCAAGGCATAGCTTCACTTCTTAAGCACTTTATACCATCACAGAATCAGTGTATTTTACTAGCAAGGCACTTTATTCATAAGCATCTTTTTATTTAGTAATTTAGGTTGCCAAGACGAAATCGCCATGACTACAATCACTAGCAGTAAACATTCCACGTCCCCGGTACGTACTACACATGCGTCCACCGGCCGTCGACATTAGGATTTATTTGCACATGCGCACATAATATTTGGGCGTTTTAATATGTATAGTAGTTTGGATTATCCCAGCTTCCGTCCAGTACACTGCTGGAGATGGTTATCCATTACACATGCGCACGGAGGTCGGCAAGACGCCGCCAGTCACACGAGTCACCTGTGGTGAGTTTATTTTCCTGATTATTATTTCCTTAATTGCTGTTTATTTCTTAATTGTATAGCCTATATATTAGTGGCATTATTTTATGTAACATATTGATCCTGATGAAAGTCCTGAGAGAGGACTGAAACGTTGATCCTAGACCTTATGTTTTAATTCTTATCAAATAAAGAAGATTTTTAACTGAAGACCGTGAGTGCTACCATCACTACTTCTTGTTGGATATTGAAAGTCCCAGGTTTATTGTATGGTGTGGGGACGTCATGACGTGCTGACGGCGGACGTGACGGAAGAGGAGGGGTCGAGCTTTCTGTGGAGCATGGCGATTTACATCATGCTGTCCTGAACGCCTAAAACTCCCCTACGAGACAACCTGTTCCGGTAGCTGTGTCTCTCCCACAACACAAAAGACGTGGTATGCAGGATTTTTTACCGGTTCCTGACTCATTCGTTGGAAATATCATTTGGATATCTACTAAACTTATCCCAAACTTCGAGACACTATCAAGACGCAACAATTAAGCAGAGTACAAACCTGCATGAAACAGGAGGACGAAACCTCAGATAAATTGTCTACTATACAATCTTGTCAGATACAATTCATATCTTAATTTATTTATTTATTTATTTTTCTCCTGGTAGTTTAGTATACCGAAAAACTTAAATAATATATTGAAAATCAAAACAGTGACATATCTATATCAAGCGAAGATAGTTAATTGATGTATAAATATCTCACACCTGTAACATCTCTACTGGCTTAATTGACAATCTTGAGATTTAAAACATCTGTTATTTTATCAAAATTGATTAACTGGGGCCGATTAACTAACCAGTGACTTCATTATGGCTTAGAGAAAAACCCAAGACAGCAAACTTGCTGGAAAGAAGGATAAAAAAGATATATGCCAAGATAAATCAATGTCCATATACTTCTCTCCACAACAGCAGAAAGATAATACAAAAAATAATAAACAAAATTTGGAAGAACCATTGACTATTGTGGGAAACACTATGATTGAAGAAAATTACAAGGATCTGATCACAGTCTCTCAATTACAAGATCGTTTAAGCGCAAACCTGTCTGAAATCAAGAACATACTAAAGATAAATACTGCTGAAATTAAATCTGATATTAAACAGAAAATACACGTACTCATGGTCAGATTCCAAAATTTTGAAGATCAAATAGCCAAAATCGATTTTCATATCAACTCTCTCAGAGATGAAAACATACAAATGAACCAAAAAAATCCAAGAACTTGAGCTTAAAATAAATTATATGGAAGATAAAAGCAGACGCAATAATCTGATTTTATATCAATATTTTCAAACCTTGAATTTACCTATCACTGAACCTGACCATATTATAAAACGATGTCATAGGATGCTTAAACCTAAAGCACTACAAGCAGACATACCTAGAGACGTTATTGTTTCTTTTACTTCATCTGAATTGAAAGATACAGTATTACGTCTTGCAAGATCAAATCCGACAACCACTGGACCATTTGGGAAGATCCAGATTTTTCAAGACTTATCATATGCTACAAGAATGAGAAGAAAATCCTTTTCCACTTCTACACAAATTCTTAGAAAATGTGACATTAGATATAAATGGTTATTTCCTGTAAAAATCGCCCTCACTTTTGAAGGCATCAGGGAGACATTTGATTCTAATACAAAACTCCTACAATGGTTAAAACTAAAGAATTTGATAACAGAATAGGATTATAGAGTGTCTCGATGGGGACTAGGGCGTTCTTTTTTTTTTTTCCTCACTCAAATAGAATGATATTCAAGCTCTGACTATAAAAATGATCGATATACACTAACTTAATATGCCAGCCATTGACAATTTCTATAATTATATTATAGACATTTCTCACTTATGTTCACTCTTATAATTCACACTTCAGAAATTAGGATAAATTCCTTCATACTTTTCACTGATCGTCTGATTAAGATACACCACTAACACATTGTAACTTTACACTTATATTGAGGGTAAGCTCTTTTGGCTCATTAATAATTGTATGATAAATATACACTATTTATACACTGCTATCTTAAACTCTCATATTGACTTTGATAATACAAGGCTTATAAATCACAAACTCAACTTTTAAAGATATATACTATATTATTTTTCAAAAATAACCACTTAAGTTATTTGTTACTTACGAGGTCTGTACCTTTTCCTGAAAACTTTAGTTAACTTTAATTTACAGAGTTAAATATAAGGATGCAATCCTTATAGCCAAGATGGATTGCACCTGAATGGAGGAGGATATTTTGTGCTGGTGGAGAGGATGGCTAGAAGTTTGGGGGAGGGAGGGACAGAGAAGGGGCCAGATTTGCCACAATACCACCGAGGCCATGGCCTTGGGCGGCATGGCTGGCTGGGAGATAAAGAAAAGCACACCCTGCTCTGTGTGACTGAGGCCAATAGGTGAGATTTCCTCATCTAGCCACTGCAGGGACAGAGCTCAAATAGAGGGAGGCTCTTCCGCACCTGTACTATATAGGAGTGCTGCAGTGAGTGACCGCAGCAATGCTATGATACATTTCCTGGCACCGGCCGGAAAGAGATGTCTGCGTCCACTGGGGGAGAATTCTGATTTCTGTTATGGAATGGCTTTTTTGCCTTCTTTTGGAACAACAGCTTAAAGGAATGTATTCTAAAAGCTGAAGTTGATCAACGTTAGTCTGTTTTCAACTTAGATTACTATGTAACTATGTGTGAATAGTATGTCCTCTTTTTTCATTTCAGAAAAAAAGTACAGATTTCAGTAGACCTTGTTACAGTCCCCGCTTCCCCGGGTGTCGATCTGCTAGCGAGGGCTGTTACTTCATGGTCGTTTAGCTCAGTGCAGCTAAACTCAAGAGGCAAGCCATTTGCCTTGCAAAACCAGGCCTCCCAACAGTTCCAATTTCGTTGTCTTTCAATTTGTCTTCCTGTCCCATCCCAATTTCGTTCGGAGTGCAAACTCTCCCCTTCTAACCCTGCCCAGACTTTCTGTGGATGTCCTATCACAGACTTGTCATTGCAGCTCAAGGAGAAGTCTTTACAAGGGAGGTGCTATGAGCAATTACCTCCATGTTACCAGAAAGTAACAGGACCGGTTGTCTGCTTGAAAACCATGGCGGTGTAACCAGGTTCATTTATATTAGATTCCTGTTTAAATCTGCACTTTTTGCAAAATGAAAAAAATAGAACACAGTCTTCACACATAAAACTTCACCAAGTCTGGAGTGTCCCTATAATGAGCTGCCTTGGGAAGTCTGTGATTGGACAGCCATAGAAAGTCTAGGTTGGGGGAGAAGGGGAGGTTTTACAAGGCTGCAGAAAAGAGATCAGCTTTTACAAACTATTTTAGATATACCCTCAATGAAATAAATACATGCATGTCTTCATTGAGAGTATATCTACTAACAGTTATTATTTTGTACTGGTTTAGAAACTATGCAGATCCTAAGTAAAACCAGAGGTATTCGCATTTGCTCTGGAATAGTCTGTGAACGTTCTTCAACGTTCATGATTTTAGATCAACATGCAGCCCTGTGACTCCCATAGGCAAAGTCTTAACACATTACAGCTATGTAGTAAGGGCAGCTTGCCCATTGTAAACATGGACGTCATCATGTGACTACGGCGGTGTGCGGCTTCACCTTTCCCGGAAGTTCCATTCAATCCACTTGGTGTCACACGTGGGTTAGTTTTTGCAGTGCACCCTGGGAAAACATGGATACCTTCGATCTCTTTCGCAAACTGGGGTCCGGTGCACGATTTGATCTGAAACGATTTAACGCGGACGCCGAGAAGTTTAAGGTTTGCCCTCTGGGGGCTGATGTGTGAGAGGGCTCTGTGTATAGGTGTAGTGATGGAAGATGGGTTGCAAGTCTGGGATGAGTAGTGCACGCGTTCTATGTATTAAGCTTGGTATAGAATTCAGTGGAAATCCAGAATGAATGCAAATATATTCTAACAGAAAACTAATGTTTGTAGTCTTCTGAGCTGCATCAACTTTTTGAGTAGGAAAGGTGACTGGGCTTATCTTAATGTGTTAAATCATACCTCATTGCATACCTATTATTAGCCTGTGCAAGTAAAATTAAGAGCCACTTTTTTTTTTTTAATGTTTTGTAACTTTTTCTGCTCATTGTGTATACCATTCTAATACCATGTTTCCAGTATTCTAAAGTGCATGCGTTTGATACTTCATATCATTATACTTTATCTCAGCAGTGTCTTTCTGTTGGCCCCTTGGTGAATGAACTGCAACTCTCATTTTTCTATGCAGTATCAAAGAGCTGGCAGTTAATGATGACTGTGTATTTCAGTAATCCAAGAATGCAGTATACACTTTAGGTTCTGCTTGGACATGTATCTAAAGGCCGTGCATATGCCACAGTGAAAATGTCATATAGAATCAACCTCTATGTGATTTGCAGTTGGCTTATAAAGTAATCCTCCTGAAAGTAAAAAAGCTTATCACGAAATAGTACTTTTAGTGTCATAAACCATCCTTGTAGTCTCTCTAGTACAAATAACATTTTATAATATAACTAATCCTTATTTATGTTATACTGAAGAAGAAAAATACAGCATTATTCAAAAAGCAGCCATATCATTTGACTGATGCCAGTTGCAAAAAAGATCTAGTAAAGCCAAAGTGTGTGTGTGTGTGTGTGTGTATATATATATATATATATATATAATACTTTTTTAAATGTATTTTTTGGGCACGATAGTTTCAGCTCTTACACAGTGCTGTTAAGTGCCCCCGCTTTCACTGTCTATAATTGTATTCCTCTTATCCATCAGAGGTTATTTGATTTTTCAATCATCTGTATTCTTCTGTCATTTTCAACGTATGCTTTGGCCAGCAAGTTGTTGTCTGCTTCAGTACCTTTACCATATGTAAATTAATTATATAATAGCATTTCTCTATGTTCAATTGTTGATCGAAATTGTACCACATCTCATTACAGTTGTCAAAAGTTCAGGAGAGAAATTTACCATCTTTGGACAGATCACAAAATCTTGACTTTTTTGGAAGTAAATCAAAACCAGTTTCTGTAAAACGTGCCTTTGATAAAACAATTGATGATGAAAAGAAAAAAGAGCCAAACGGTGGCACGTCTGCAACAAATAATGCCCGCACAAAAATTTCAAAGAAAAGTGTGAAGAAACAGAAAATACAAGGTATTTACAAAAACTGTACTTTCCTTATGGTCAGTCTATCACTGCTGTTAAAGGAGAACAATTGCCATCTTCAAGTTTTTTTGTTTTTTTTTATAGGTCGAGATGACAAGTTAGTTTTTAACTACCATCCAATGTCAAGTACTAATCAGCACTACTTTTTTCATCTTTCTTATCAAATAGCAGTATTAAAGGAATAATGTAGTGTTATGATGACAAACCTGTTTCCAGCAGAACTTCCTCTGTGGTGTTCGCCTCCCAATACATCATCAGAGGAGGCATGGCAAAGGACGGGGACACTGCATCCAGACCACTTAACTGAGAATTTAAGTGGTCTTGGGTGACTGTGGTTTACCTTTAAGATACATTTGAGTATGCATGTTCATTTTATGCCACTTTCCAATTTTTGCTTTTATTGATTATATATTCAGTATTGTAGCTGTTAGTTAATTATCCAAGGTCCTTTTGTCTGATTAGTGATCTTGATTTGACTTGTCTTTATCTTCTGATGGTGAAGATGCCAAGTATCCAGCTGGGATACAGCTTTGATTTCCTTTTATTTCTCCCTGTTTTTTTTTTTTTCACCCTTTTCAGGGATTTTTGTAGCAAGAAAAATCATACTATAAAAAAAGGAAACTCACACAATTTCTTTTTGTGTATGTTTTTGTAACATTCTCAGTTATATTTTCCATAATAGCCATAAACATTTAGGCATTACTGGCCATTTGAAATGTTAGGGGCAACTTTTAGTGTACATAGTTTCATGTAGTGAGACTTTTGGTGATGGGGATACTGCCCAAATACAAAATAAATAAACATCACTGTTTAGTAGATAAACCCAAGATGAAAACTTGCATGCATTTAATTATGTATTTTTTTCATTGGGGATATACCTAAAAACTGCAGCTCTCTTGTCTGCAGCCTTGGCAAGCTCTCCCCTTCTAACCCCACCCAGACTTTTTGTGGTTGTCCAATCACAGACTTCCCAATACAGCTCAATGATAAGCCTTTGTAAGTCACGTGCTCTGAGCAATTGCTGCCTCTTGAGGTCAACTGGCTAACGAAACCAGGACATTACCTGTTGTCTGCTTGAAAGCCAAGGGGGTGTAACCAGGTTGTTGTTTTTTATGACGTTTCAATTTCTAGTGAAATCTGCACCTTTTAAATCATGAAAAAAGGTCACACTCTTTACACACAAAGCTTTTCAGCAAACTAAAGTTATTTAGAGGTCCTGAGTGACCCTTTTAGCTGAATGAAAAATGTATGTATGATACCAATTAGATGTACGTCACCGAAGTGACAATTCAAAAACTGAACTAGCAATTATTGCAGGTGAGCAAAGGAAAATGTTTAATGCATTTTAACCCCTTAAGGACACATGACATGTCTGACACGTCATGATTCCCTTTTATTCCAGAAGTTTGGTCCTTAAGGGGTTAAAAGAATTCACTTTATTTTCTGTTTTTCTGCATCAAAGCAGAAAATGGATCAGAAGAAAACACTTTATTGGTTGAAAACCAAGAATCATCTATCTGCTGGATGTCGTCTTTAGAGGCAAAACTAAAGGATGGTAAAGCAAGCAGACAAAATAAGCAGAGTGCTGAGAAACTGGTGAAGCAAAGGATTCAAAAGGTACGTACGTCACATGATCAATCATGAGCGAACAAACGGTTAATGTGTCAATTCTGATGTAAGGCTGTGTATTTAAATAGAAAATTATTGAAAGTGTTGTAACATAACTTGGGCTCATTCTCTCTTAGAGGTTTGGTTCATGTTTTTTTTCATAAATGAAGCTGTAGTTAATGTTTATGCCCTCTGCGGTTTGCAAATGAGTTTGTGCATGTATGAGTAATGAAGCCCCACACAGCTAGTGGTGAAATACAGCATAAAAGGAGATGGCAGAGTGTTTGAAGAGCTGACATATATTTGTCCATAATTAAATAAAACACAAATCATAACCTAGACCTCTATGTAGTTTTTTTCATAAGCTTTTCAAATGATTTAATACTTTTGGATTGACTTTTATTGATCATATGTGATATTTTATTATTTTGAAGAACAAAAAGTTTATTCAAAAATAATAAATAGTTTGAATAACTTATCAACAATATTAAACCGAGGCCCTAGTGTTGTCTAAATTGTCTATTGCAACCCATATATAATTTAGTGATTTTACATGAATATCTAGAAACTAAATTCCCTCAATGTAACTTCAATTTAAGTAGAACCACCGGTTCCATACCAGATCTGTCCGTTTTAGGGGTCTTTGCAAAATAATTTAGATTTAAAAGGAAGGATAGGTTAGGAAAGGAGAAAGGTGCACAGATAACAAGTACAGAGAGATTACGTAATTAACATTTTGAAACCAATAACCGTGCATGACTATATAGAGAACACTAGGTCAGATGGGGGTTGAATATTAAATTCAAGGGATTCATGTGCCAGAGACTACTCCGAATCAGGCAGGCCTAATGATTTAAATGTTTTGGAGACTGATAATCTATTTCAAGCATACCACATGTTGGCTGTTTTGTTTATTATACTGTATTGTGTTTCTGTTTTAATATTGTGGGGGGGAGGGGGAGAGAATCCAATTTTGTATATAAGATATTGAAGTATTATTGTATTCTCATATATCAATTTAAATTTTTCCTTGTACTCTTTTATTTTAATGGCGTAGATGAATCATTTTCGGAATGCTCATAAGATTTATGTGCAAGGAACAGATATTCCAGAGCCAGTGGCGACCTTTGAACAGCTTCACGAAGAGTACAAAATCGACCCAAGGATAATGCAGAATGTGAAAAATGCTGGTTTTCAAACGCCTACACCCATCCAAATGCAAGCAATACCACTCATGTTACATGTAAGAGCTTACTTTCTCCAAAAGTAAATGGAAGAAAATGTTTTCTAAACTCTCCTTCTCCCCTTTATTATTAGAAACCCACTTGTTTAATTAGGGTTATGGTTTAGGAAATAAATTACCAAACCGTTATCCCGTTTTGTTTTTCCTTATCTAAACCCATCTGTTACAAGTGTATTCACTAAGCATTAAATGGCATTTGGTTATCCAAATTCGCTTGTTCCACCAAACGTTTACTATGTAAAACCCATTTGGCTATTCACCAGATAGAAACCTGGTAATTTTAGCAGTTTTTTTTGTATGGCTGTCATTGAGGTAGCTGTTAAAATTAGCTGAATGTTTTTATATTTTTGCAAATCTGGTTATTCAAAAACTAATGAATAGCAACAAAAACACCTTGATTGTTTTGAATTAATTCCCTTTATACATAACACCAAGAAGTTACTCTGATGTTATCAAGAAGTATTACTATGGGGGGGCGGGGCCTGACCGCAGGACTGAGAGGAAGCAAACCTCTGCAGCTCCTGCCGAACAGCGCTATTTCCAACGAGGGAAAAAACACAAAAATGGCGCTATTAAGCGGATCAAAGGCCACCGAGTGACGTGGTAAACCGGGACACACACGGCGATACCAAACGAGCGACAAAAGGAGGAAAATATATATGTATAGCGAGCATACACAATATAAATAGAAACAAATAGCTGCCACTCACTGGGAGTCCTGGTGAGATCTCCTAAGTGCTAAATAGGTAATAAGGAATGGTGAGTGCGCTTACAATAAATAAAATACAGTGTTAATCACACCTAAAAAATCTGAAGGGCATATAACACATTTGATTACAATGCAATAATACCAAAGTGCTATAGTGCTTTAAGAGATTTACAAAATATGTGAAGTGCCAAAGTGCATATATGTGCAGACAAGGGATATCCAATATAAATAAAAAAAGGACTGATATACTTGCAGAGCTTCTGGAACAAATAATACACTGCTCTGTAATACAAATAATACAACACCTAGTGCAATATGTTTGTACAGTGCAAAATTAACAATAAATATTTACTTATACTTATTTATTTATTGTTAATTTTGCACTGTACAAACATATTGCACTAGGTGTTGTATTATTTGTATTACCGAGCAGTGTATTATTTGTTCCAGAAGCTCTGCAAGTATATCAGTCCTTTTTTTATTTATATTGGATATCCCTTGTCTGCACATATATGCACTTTTGCACTCCACATATTGTGTAAATTTCTTAAAGCACTATAGCACTTTGGTATTATTGCATTGTAATCAAATGTGTTATATGCCCTTCAGATTTTTTAGGTGTGATTAACACTGTATTTTATTTATTGGATGCATGGAATAGCCTTCCAGCTGAAATGGTAGAGGTTAACACAGTGAAGGAGATTAAGCATGCGTGGGATAGGCATAAGGTTACCCTAGCTATAACATAAGGCCAGGGACTAATGAAAGTATTTAGAAAATTGGGCAGACTAGATGGACTGAATGGTTCTTATCTTCGGTCACATTTTATGTTTCTATCCCTAAATCTCTTACCCTGTAACAATTCCCCCACCCTTCCTTCTTTCAAAACATTTTGGTTGCCATTTACTATTGTTACAGTTTCGCAATTGCTATTTACAAAATAATTATTCAGATGCTATGCTCTCCATTTTTAAAATAGCAGGGACTCATTTGTGATTAGATTCCTCCATATCCAAACCATCTGTGTTTCCTAACTCTTAACATTCAGTTTGTTTTCTATTTATCTCAAACCGCTTTATGCGGTCCTAACCCTTTTTCCAAGTTTGGAACATTTATCAAACATCTCCATATTGTTTCACCAAGCATTTGTACCTTTTGTATTCAGTTTTATCCATAATGACATTTGTCTGTTCTTTTCAAGGGTCGTGAAATCCTGGCTTGTGCTCCTACTGGTTCGGGAAAAACTATGGCATTTTCTATTCCAATTTTAACACAACTCAAGCAACCAAAGAATAAGGGATTCAGAGCATTGATCATATCCCCTACAAGAGAGCTTGCAAGCCAGGTATATTTTAGTTCTACTTACATTTGACAGTTTAGTTTGTCTCTCGACTTTGTGCAGTTGGCAGTAATCCATGCTTAACACTATGGAAGGCATGGTATAGTTAAGCATCTCAACTCATAGTTCACTTTTATTTCCATTAACATCGTCCGTAATAATAGCTGCTATTATTAGCAATTAATAAAGCAATTATCTTTCGCTCCTCTGGGATCTTACTGGTTCAATAAAAAGACGAGTGAAGATGATCAAGTTAGCATGCATACACTCTCAAGGTCGTAAATGGCACTTATGTTCAGCAGTGCATAGTAGCATAGTTACTCTGTTGCCATAACTGTAAAGGGATGGTGCTTTCATTCCTTTTAGTATACCGACTTGAGAGCTTTAAAAAAGGACAGTATTTCATGATCTATGATGTATAGTGCGTTTGGATGCAATTATTTATTGTTCTGTTTTCTGTTTGTTATTTAGACTCATCGAGAACTAATAAAGCTGTCAGAGGGTATTGGCTTCAGGATACACATGATTGATAAAGCTGCTGTCGCCGCAAAGAAGTTTGGTCCAAAATCAGCTAAAAAATATGGTATGTATTTTAGGATCTAATATGGATTACTTGTTGTGTAAAGTTTTTATTTGTTTATTTTAATAATTTGTATTTTTGTGTTGCAGATATTCTTGTGACCACTCCCAATAGAGTGATTTATATGCTAAATCAAGATCCACCTGGCATAGATCTATCCAGGTACTTTTACATTCATCTTTTATTTATTTATATATATATTATATAATCCTACTTTATTATAATTGATATTTATACATGGTGCCTGCTACTCAGAACTAATTAGGAAATACTTGAGTTATGTAAAGTTATAGATCCTTTCCAACCACAATATATGAAATACATGTAGAAATTACCAAAACCAGCCAAACAGTCCACAATAATCTACAGGTAGATCATGGAGAGTGCATACATTTATAATAGAAAATGGTTAACAATATGTCAAACTATGTGCAGACCTCATAAGTGACAGTCAATCCTAAATCTTCGAGCACATGTCAATTGATGCAGACTCTTTATTCCTCAGGAGAGTCCAAGGTTATAAAATGCAATAATACAAAAAGGGTCCTGTGTAAAAGGGGATTTAACTTTGTTTTCCTTCCAAGTTATTCCAAAGTTAGGACCAAGGGGAGGTGATTTACAAATGGGGAAAAAAGTGTGGATGAAAACACCTTGTTTCAAAGCTGTTGTATACAGCAGACACATACTCAAAGGAATCCATGTATATAGTGGAATTATGAGGCAAAAATGTGCTTCTTTGTTGAGCTTTGAAACACACAAGGGGTTTTCATCCACACTTTTTTTTCCCCACCACAACTGTTGGTATGTACTTTACAAGTAATGCCAAGCCTCCATTGCCAGCCAGTAGCCAACCTCATGCTGATGAGTTGCATTAACAACAAAACAGCAGTTTATGAGTGGTTCACTGGCTTTGCTCCTCTTCCTGAGTTGTGTTCAGATGTATCTCTATCTGTCACACATATATACATTTTGTTTTCCTGTAAGCCAAAAGAAACACACTATATGGACAGCTTAATTAGTGCAGTAAAATGTTGAATAGAGTAGGTGAAATGCCCTCACAGTGCAGTTTTAAATCTTGTTATTGTGTGTATACAGCATAGGTATACTTTTCCTTCTCTTTAGTTCATAATGTGAAGACTTTTTTGTAATTATCAACTCTGGCTGTTTTTGGTTTATGAAACAGTTTTTTTTTAAATTTATTTCTTTTCCCCACACCATAAGGGTAATCATAGCAATGTATTGAAAATCAGGCAGGCAGATAAAAATGTCTTGCTTCTTTTGGAGAAAAAACGCCATGTTGAAATGTTTGCATGCAAGTAAAGACAAAAACGTATTAAGAATAATTGTACACTAGTAGTCAAATACTCATCATTGATCTAAACCCCACAGCTTTGCAGTTAAAGAGACACTCCACTGTCCAAATAAAAAAAATATTAAATCAGTTTTTTTGGGTTTTTTTTATACACCCCCACTGAAACATACATGCATTTTATCATTGCAAGCACATCTAAAAATAGCTTGTATAAGTTCTCTTGTTTGTAGCCTTTGCAAGCCTTCCCCTTCTAACCACGCCCAGACTTTCTGTGGCTGTCCAATCAGACTCCCCAATGGGAAGTCTTTGCAAGGAAGGTGTTCTGAGCATATGTCTGCCTCTTGAGTGTAGTTCCACTGAGCTAACAAACCAGAAAGTAACAGAACTAGTAGTCTTCTTGAAAGCCAAGAGGGTGTGACCAGATAGATTTTTAAAAATGCCAATTTCTTTTGAAATCTGCACATTTGTAAAATGAAAAAAAAAGAGGGATACACTATACACATATAAAGCATTTTAGCAATCTTAAAGTGCTTTAGCGATCCGGAGTGTCCCCTTGAGGAAGCCAATCATTATGTCTTCATAGTCTTCTATGGCAATGTTTCGGATGGGGGAAAAAAAATAGGATAGCTAAAAGTTATACTTCTATGTTAATGTTTTAGCTTGTGTTTGTAAAAGAAATAAAAAATCATAGAAATTTGAATTTTCTACTTCCTCTGCCCTAGTACCAGGTTGAACTGACCTTACTAGAGATTTGCTTCTTTCTGTCTACCCCAGTCCACCTGTGGAACTTTGGGGACATTGCCCCTTTAAAAAAAAAAAAAAAAAAAAACACAAAATAGTCTGGAGCTACACAACTATAACTTACTTCCCAGACCAAGGTGTCCTTGTAAAATTATTTTAGAATGTTTTTGCTATCTAGTGATACAGGAGAAGTTACTTATTTTCTTTTAGTTTTAATCAGTCATTACATTGATGACAGCCTTTGGTGTAATTTATTGTTTCTCCTTATTTGCTTCTTTCTCTTTTTAGTGTTGAATGGCTTGTTGTTGATGAGTCTGACAAACTCTTTGAAGATGGAAAGAGAGGCTTTAGAGATCAGTTGGCCTCTATATTTGTGGCATGCACATCCCACCTTGTTAAAAGAGCCATGTTCAGTGCAACATTTGCCCATGATGTAGAACAGTGGTGCAAACTGCACCTTGACAATGTGGTTTCAGTATCTATTGGGGCAAGGTAAGGATTACATTTTTAGTGTCTTAATACTCATATACCTGTCCCTTTATCCACTTGTTTTTATTTTACAAAATTGTCATCCACTGAAAAGGTCTAATGTTGGTAAATATTCATTTCTGGAGCGACCTATAGTATAAATGGAAATGTGCTATTACCAAATAGTCAGAAACTCTTACTCTGTTTTAAACGCTAATATTTTTGTTCATAAGGTGCAGCTAATGAAGGCAATGTTATCTTATAACATTGTTATCAAATGTGTAAACATAACTTTTGTATCTGTTAAGGTATCAAACTAGTTTCCTTCGCTACCTCAAGCACCCATCTAGAACTTCAAAACCATATATGAAATGATGGAGCAGGTCTAGTTTACTGTAATATGCCTGGGTGTTGGTTCCTTTAATACATACTCATGATGAAGAAGATCCCTTTTCTATCCTTTTTTTACAAATAGCAGCCTATAGCTGCAGTGGTTTGCAAAAAAATATTAATATATAAATGCTACAGCAATATATAGCTACGCCTTGTCTCTGTGATGTCAAAGAGGAAAAATTATACTGCATCTGGAAAGACTTGTCTTTACCCGTCTGACTTGCTTCCTCAATTCCATCTCTCTCCTTGACCCTCTTCAGTCTGGCTTCCGCCCCCTCCACTCTACTGAGACTGCTCTAATAAAGTCACTAACGACCTAATCGCAGCTAAATCCAATGGCCACTACTCTATACTAATTCTTCTTTACCCCTCTACTGCCTTTGACACATTTGACCATGTTCTCCTTCTCCAAACTCTTCAATCACTCGGTCTCTGTCCTTTCTCAGTTTTCCTCCTATCTCTCCCAACGCTTATTCAGTGTCTCCTTTTCTAATGAGATCTCCTCCCTTTGTCCTGTCTCTGTTGGAGTCCCCCAAGGCTCTGTACTTGGTCCCTTCTATTTTCTCTTTATACAGCTTCTCTTGGCAAACTTATTACCTCATTTGGATTCCAATACCACCTGTACGCTGATAACTCCCATATATACCTCTCCCCTGCTGTCCTGCAACGTGTCACTGCTTGCCTTTCTTTCATCTCTGATTGGATGTCCTCCTGCTTTTTGAAACTTAATCTCTCTCAAATTGAATTCCTTGTCTTTCCATCTCCTAATATTGATCCCCCTCTTTCGCTCTCCCTTCATGGTACCCACATCAGTCCATCCTTGCAAGTGCCTTGTCTTGGTCTTATACTTGATTCTGGCCTCACATTTGAGCCTCACATCCAGTCTGTTGCCAAATCCTGTAGGTTCCACCTTAAAACCTTAGCCTGCATCTGCCCCTTTCTTACACAAGATGCTACTAAGGAGCTTGTCCTTGCCATTGTAATCTCTCGCATGGATTATTGTAACTCTCTTCGAATAGGTCTTCCCACCAGTCGTATTTTACCGCTACAGTCTGTAATCAATGCTGCAGTTAGACTGATTTTCCTCTCCTGTTGCTCCTCTCACACCTCTCCCCTCTGTCAGTCCTTGCATTGGCTTCCTGTATCCTATATGGGTTAATTCAACGTGCTAACCCATACCTATAACAAGCACTGAACAATTCTAGCCTCTCTTATATCGCTTCACAGATCCTTAGGTATGCCCCTTCTTGGTCTCTCTGCTCTGCCCATGACCACCTCCTGTCTGATGCTCGCACACGTACAGCCAACTCACGCTTGCAGGACTTCTCATGGGTGGTTACTTTCCTTTGAAATAGCTCTCTCCTCACGTGCCTGTCCCTTGCTCTCTCCTAGAGTGCAGCACTCTATTCTCTCCTCCAGCTCTGCTTCACTCCACCTTGTTTGATTACTACCTCCTGTCCTGTTGTGTTTTACACCCCACCTCCTATAGACTGTAAGCTTGTTTGAGCAGGGCCCTCTTCAACCTATCATTCCTGTAAGCTTTTGTAATTGTATAATTTATTCTTAAATCTCCCCCTTTGATAATATTGTAAAGCCCTACGGAATATGCTTGCGCTATATAAATACCAGTATTAACAATAATAATTTGGCTTTACAAATGTTTGTGTGGTGTACACACTCCATACAATTCCTTGCCTACTTTCTGTGGCTTTGTATCAGGGTTATTCATTACTTTAAGTTAGAATTCAAGTTGAATATCAAATTGAATATGAACGTAGCTTAACTGGAAGCAAAGATGACTCTCTCCCCCCTTCCCCCCTGTTTGGCTATATTGGATCTAAATTCACTTTGAAATCTCACTTTAGTGAATAATCCTGCAAGACAGCTCGAGTTGCACCCAAGCACATGCACTGTTGAGTGAATGATGAGCACTGCCTTATTTACAAAACAATATGACTAATATCCACTTACTCATGATTTTTAGATATGCTTTTTAAATTTATTATTTTGGGATAAACTTTTAAAATGATTAAGTACCGTATATACTAGAGTATAAGTCGAGTTTTTCAGCACATTTTTCTCGACTTATACTCGAGTCAGTGTCTGTATTATGGCAATTTACATTGCCATAATACAGACAGGGGGCTGTGGGGGCTGGCAGAGAGCGTTTACTTACCTCTCCTGTCAGCTCCCTTCTCCTCTGCGCCGGTCCGGTCAGCACATCTGTCAGCTCCCAGTGTAAGTCTCGCGAGAGCCGTGGGGTCATAGTGCGGCTCTCGCAAGACTTACAGTGTGAGCTGACAGAGGTGCTGAACGGACCGGCGCGGAGGAGGAGGGAGCTGACAGGAGCTGCAGGGGAGATAAGTAAGAGAGAGCTCTGCCAGCCCCCTCCTACACAGTGCCCATCCACTGGACCACCAGGGAGTGAGAGCCCCCCTCCCTGCCATGTATCAAGCAGGGAGGGGGGACGAAAAAATTAATACAATTATACATAATAATAATAAAAAAAATTAACAAAAAAATTATTACAATAATAATAAAAATGCCCACCCCCCACCAAGGCTCTGCAATACACACATACTGCACTCATACACACATACTGCACTCATACAAACACACTGCATTCATTATATACACACACTGTAAATAAGTATTCAATTAATATAATTTTTTTAGGATCTAATTTTATTTAGAAATTTACCAGTAGCTGCTGCATTTCCCACCCTAGTCTTATACTCGAGTCAATAAGTTTTCCCAGTTTTTTGGGGTAAAATTAGGGGCGTCGGCTTATACTCGAGTGTATATACGGTATTTTAAAAATATTTTTATTTATTATTTTATATCTTGAAAAATATATTTTTAATGTTCATCCAAATATATTTGCTGCTAGGTTCTGAGAAACCTATAACCTAAACCCTCGAGGTTCCTGGTGAAGTCTCTTCTTGATCTGGAAGGGGACCACTGTATTTTATTTTAAAATTGTGTGTGTGTGTATGTGTGTGTATATGTATATATATATATATATATATATATATATATATATAAAACACAAAAAAATTGTTATATCCAGCATGGAATGCCACTCATGGTTTTTTTTTAGTCAGGAGAAAGATTTGTTAAAAATGGGAGGTATTGCTAAGGTAACAGGGTTATTTAAACTAAAGAGAGATGATTGCGTAAAAATGCAGCATGGATATGACACCAAAAGCAAGTAAGTTGTGTTTGGTGCCTTTAGTGTCCTTTCAAGACAGCTTTCTTTTTTTTTCACTCCATTACAAACTTTTTCCACTCCCATGTGCAAATATTTTTTTTTATTCACATTATTTTTAGAATCTGATAGTTCTAGACAGAGCATTACCATTTCAATTAACTCAATGAGTATCGTCACAACAAACTTACGTTGAAAAAAAACGTTTAAGAAATGTTTGTAATGTAATTTTTATGTTTTGTGTTTATATATAGAAACTCTGCAGCAGACACAGTGGAACAGTCACTTTTGTTTGTTGGATCTGAGACGGGCAAATTATTGGCTATGAGAGATCTCATAAAAAAGGTGTGTATTTGCCGTCCATGCCTGATTATTGTGAAATGTAATTTGAATTTATCAGTTTGTGTGCCTCTGTCTGTCAACTACTACCAACACCTAGTGTAAACTGTAAACAAAAAATTAAAAAATGTACAATCTGCACATTTGTCGTGGTGACACTGAACAAAGATACGTT
Source organism: Pelobates fuscus (assembly GCF_036172605.1). Classification (NCBI taxonomy): domain Eukaryota; kingdom Metazoa; phylum Chordata; class Amphibia; order Anura; family Pelobatidae; genus Pelobates; species Pelobates fuscus. The sequence continues at coordinate 173,138,759 of NC_086317.1, forward strand.
TCCCATGCTGCTCTGAACGAGCATTAATTGGTTGACAACATCTCACCTGAAAGAGTTTCAGCTTTAGCAACAAGACCTGGGTGCCGCTGCACAAGAGGTGAGTTTTATTTATTTTTATTTCTACAGCCTGCCCAAGAAATTTTAAACACTGGGGTCACTCTAAAATTGTAAATACAAATTTGTATTTATAATGTTAGAGCATTCATGAAGAGGCGGGACATGACCGCCGAGCCGGCTGGTCGCATGCCTGACAGGCTCCTGCCTGGTTTCCATTATTTTCCTAAAACTAATCAAAAAGGCAACTCTTTTTGTGCTTTAAAATTGACAGCTGTGTCCTACATAACCTCTGCTACACCTGCGGAACCCTCATTTGGTCGCTGTGCAGCCCTGCTGTGAGATTGAGCACCAGGAGCGTGCGGCCTACTCGACTGAGGGGTGAGGTGGACGTCCGCCATCTTGCTTACTCACCAACTAACTGTCTCCCCGCTTCCGTTTCCCCCCCACTTTGGATCGGTGGGGGTTATCCTGGTTCCCACTGGTCCGATGCACGCACCTCGGCAGGATCCTACAGTATATCATCGTCTGTGTAAGACAGGAGGTGGTCATGCTAAGATGGCAGGCTTGCCTCCAATATCGGAACATACTGCTACACAGTTCTATGGAGATCACCACAATGTGAAGGAGCTATGACTCGAACGGCTTCACCGGATATTTCAACACTTCTGAATGACATAGATTGTCCCTCTTCAGCTAAACTAATAATGTCAAAATTTCCGAACACTTTTGCTACCTGAATCACTAGGACTAACATTCTTTTTTACTCTGGACTGTCTCTCACAGAGAAGCATTGTATTCAATGTTTAAAGTTTTTTATTTTTTGTTTTCTTCCAGGGATTCAGTCCCCCGGTTCTGGTATTTGTGCAATCCATAGATCGAGCCAAGGAACTGTTTCATGAACTTATTTATGAAGGAATGAATGTGGATGTGATTCATGCAGACAAAACCCAGCAACAGGTATATCATTCCACCAGGTCTATTTGTGTGTGTGTATAGCAGTGGGAAGTACTTTTACTGCTTATAGGTTGTAAACGAAGTAATCCAGCTCAGTTTGCACGACAAAGTAACTCTAAAATGAAATTAAATTGTTAGCTGTTTTAAAAGGAGCGCTGTGAGCAAAGCATGAATTAAAAAGGGTTTATAAATCCATAAAACCTACTGAAACATTAATAGTGTTGAGTTTCTTACAGAATGTTACAGACCCATTTTAGTTTTGCAAATAAGGGCCCCACTGAAATGAGTGAAGTGAATGTTCCAAACACTCCAATGAATACTTTGTTGTCAAATAAGTTATGTGTTCAGCTACTGTTAGCAATAGTACCCCAGAAATTGCTGAATGCTTCACACATCTCAGAAAAGGTACAATTTGATAATTAGCTTTGCTCATTGGATGAAAACCTCAAACTGTTTTGACCTCTAATCTTGTCCCCAACTTGTAAGGATTTTGCCATGTATTTGTGTTAAAACAAGAGATTGACAAATGTGTTTCTTCCTTGTAAGAGTACCATAATTGTATTCTACAGAATATGGTTGAATTTATTTGGCAAATACTTGAAGTCTATACTTAAAATACTCCCAGTGACATATTATGACATGCACTTTTTGGTTGCCTACCAACCATCTTTTGCCAAACAATTTAAATTAACAATATAGGGTCAGGAACACAAACGTATTCCTGATCCTACAGTGCTAAACCCACTATTTAGGTTGCTTGCCTTACAAGCAATAAAAACTCATCCTATTTCCAGCACTGTGCAAGTCTGCCAGGGCTGGCCACTCCCCCTTGGTGAAATTCTCAGAATCGCAGATTTTTAGCCAATCCAAGCATTGGATTGGCTATAGTCGGCATAGGGGCGGGGCCTTTTTCCTCTGAAAAGGCAGTGTTTGCATGAAAATGCCTGCATTTAATGATTATACTCACCAGAATAACTACATTAATCCCTTCCCGACCTCGGACGTATCAGGTATGTTCATCAAAAAATGGTCCTTAAGGACCGCACACGTACCTGATATGTCCGCGGCGAATTAGAGCTCTAACGGTATTGCAGACAGTCCCCCTGCTGGTGAAAAAGTAATAAAAAAATATATATGTATATTTGAGATATATATATTATATATAACGTCATACTAAGTGTATTAATAATATATACATCGCCCGATGGTGTTGGAGCAGGTGCGTGCAGCTCATACTGTTGCCTGTGCTCTAGTTTTTTACCAGAAGTCGACAAAGATTCTATCCAGCCTGGTCATGGTATCGAGCTGAGTTGCCCTGTCTATGCACGCGGTGTTTGCCATCGCATGATACCTCTAATATCCAAGAATAATATGCACAATAAAGAGCAATCTAGATAATAAGCTTAAACACCTGAGTGGAATCCCCTAAACCACCTCTATAAAATAAACAACATATACATATATAAGGTGGAGCTATGAGGCTGGAATACAATATGAATCTGCAAGTATACAGAAATAAAAGAAAAAAGTGCAATATTGCCAGGACAGGTAATATATGGATCAGTAATGATTAGAATGTGACTCAAAAGCGTAGAGCCATTAAAAACATATGGCTCAGATGGTAAGCACATATGGACAATTGGTAGAATGTCCAACTCCTTATCCTGCTGATCCTATGTGTATGGTACTATTGATGAAATCCTCATCATTAATACCTTATAAAAGATCGGTAGAATCATACTATTTAATGAATATAACATATAAAATCATAAATATTGCTTTAAAAAAAAAAAAAAGAGAGGGACAATATAAATTACAATCTCACCAATCTTAGGATCACACAATATAATAAATTAAGATATTAGTCCAATAAAAAGCATATATAAATTCCCAGTAAAAAAGGAGACAATACTTGATAAAATTGGGGTGAACAAGAAGAAATATTGCATGTAGGAGAAAGGGGACAATATTAAATAAAATCCCATAAAAAAATGTAAAAAATTATTTATATATATATATATATATATATATATATATATATATAATCATTTTTAAACTTAGTTTTTTTCATGACTGAAAGTTATGGTACGTTAGTGAGGTTGTGTCTTGTGCAAAAGCCGAAAGGTTTCATATAACAACAATACATTGATACAGAAAGCCAAAATAAACTTATTAGGTAATTCATGTTGTCAAAACAACCTCTATTCGCCTGTTAGTGTTCCGTCATGGTTTTTGTGTGTTAGTTTCCGCTGAACTTAACTGTGCTTTTAAACCGTAACATAGTATAACAAAAAGTAGTAATCTTGTGAACAAAATCTTTGAGACAGTTCTCTACCCCATGTGTTTCTGCGTCTCTTGCCTGCTTAGTTGCGGCTTCCCATTCGTTTGGTTTCGTGTACCGTTAGTGAGGTGGTATAGTGCTGTTGGGGCCTCATTGCTTGTCGAACCAGGATGTCATCTGGTCCTCCCCCCCTTAACACCAGTGGGAGATTGTGTACCCTCAGTCTAGAGGCACGCGTGGCCTCCCCAACCTGTTCGGTTCTGTTTCTAGGGTTAATTGTCGTATTGGTCCCACAAGTCCCACACTTTTAAAAAAGTGTTGGTGGAGTTTCTGACCTGTACAGTCAGCTTGTGTGTGAGATGATTGCCACGTAGTTTGTTGACTACCAGCGCTGTTGGGGGGAGTGTCGGGGTTGGCTCGTGTCTGTGGAGGCCATCAGTCGGTTTGGACAGTAGGCATGCCCATGGGTCCAGGGGATGGATGGATAAAGAATAAGTAGCTTGGCACTCTCCTTACCAGTGTTGCAAGTATATCTGCCTGAGCGCAATCCACAGTGCGTCCAATATATAAACAAAGAGAAAATCCAAAAAATCCAAAAAAAAAATACTGTGTTTTATTTAAATCATGTGCATAACAAAAAACGACGTTTCGACCTCTGCGGGTCTTGAAAAAGACCCGCAGAGGTCGAAACGTAGTTTTTTGTTATGCACATGATTTAAATATAACACAGTATTTTTTTGCTCAAGTCCTGAGTGTGCGTGTGTGCGCGTGCGTGTGTGCGCGTGCGTGTGTGCGCGTGCGTGTGTGTGTGTGCGTGTGTGCGCATGCGTGTGTGCGCATGCCTGTACGCGCATGCGTGTGTGTGCGCGCATGGTCTCCGTCTCCATGAAATGACAGTTCGAAATCCTGGTTTAAGCCTTGGGGCATCATAGTATTAATATTGAAAATTAATTTCATCTCTTCCGTGCCGATTTTCTTATCTCCCCATCTCCAATCCTTTTTCACCAATTTAATTGCACCAAAAAAACAGCCCTTCTGGATTTTGGTTATGGAACATCTTGAAGTGATTGGAGACACTGTGTGACTCCAATCCCTTACTGATGTTCCTTACATGTTCTGCTACCCTTACATTTACACACCGGATAGTTCCTCCGATGTATAGCAGATTGCAAGGACTTTTTAATACATGTATTACTCCCAAACATGTTAGATGGTCTCTGATTGCAAATTTCTTGTGAATATGTGGTTTCATATCCACTATATGTCTCTTTATTTTTGGTTGTCCTACAGGCAAAGGCCACATCCATAGAAGCCTTTACTTTGGTTCAGGAAATTATTTTTAGGTTTTGGGGGTTTAAAACTACTTTGGACTAAAGTGCTTTTTAAATTCTTTGCTCCTGTATATACTATTTTTGGTCTTGGTGGTAAAATAGTCTTAAGATCGTATCATCCTGTAGGATATGCCAGTATTTCCGGAGTATCCTACATATCATCAGTTTTCAACGTTTCTTTTTTTCTTATGTTTATAGGTTGAGGTTTTTTTCTTGGAATAGTTTTTCACTTCCTCTAAAACGAATTGTAGCGTCCTCATCGTATCCCTTCTCCAAGAATTGTTTTTTAATCCGATCTGCTTGGATCATATAGTTATGATCATCCGAGCAGTTGCGCCTTATTTTTAAAAATTGTCCTCTGGGTGCATTTGTTGGCCAAGTGGTATAGTGGCAGCTTTTTTCCTAAATGTACCTGTTGGCATCAACTATTTTAAATACATTTTTGTTGTTATACAGGATTCTTAAATACTAATGCTGGGGTTCAAAAAGTTTTATTTCTGAAGTGCTGTGTCGCAAGGATAAAGTTATATTCCATTCATTGTCCCTGGTACATGAAAAGTTCTTCCCAATAGGTCATAAATAAATTGGCATAACTGGCGGTGAATTTGGTGCCCTTTGCCGTTCCACAGATTAAGATAAAATTTATTTTGAAACCAAAAGAAATTATTTAACATCAAGTGGATCCCTTCTAAAATAAACTCAATTTGATCGTCCTTAAAACCAGACCTATTGAAAACATGTCAAACTGCTTTCAGGCCTATTTCATGAGGTATTATACTAATGAGGGAGGTAACATCACATTGTATCTCTGCATGTGTAGCTTCCCTTTGAACTTCAGCAATGTCTGGATAGTCACCCACGGGCGGACTGGGATCACCCCGCCAGTCCGGGGGAGGGGCGGACGGTGTAACAGGGCACGATTTCTCTAGTGATTGCCTCTGGGCTGGGAGCAGCCGTCTGATGCGTACCAGGTTGCATGTTACAGTCAGGGGTAAGTGAACTCTTGACGAATCGCAGATCGCCACACTGCATGTCTGTTATTGTGAGGGTTAAGGTGGGTGCCAGTGTAAGCTTTTATGCTCAAGATTGTTTGGGAGCTCATGCAGAGCAAGGCTCACCGCCATGACGGTCAGGCCCCGCCCCTGAGAGATGTTTTTAATGTGATTATATATTTTAACAGAGAGAAAATGTCATACAAAGTTTCAGAGAAGGGAAAATTTGGATCCTGATTTGTACAAGTCTCCTGGCTCGAGGAATAGATTTTAAAGGTGTAAACTTGGTTATAAATTATGACTTTCCAACCAGTGCTGTGGAGTACATTCACAGAATAGGTACAGTATGCAATATGCAAGTGCTTTACTTTCATTTTCATTTAGTTTCTATTGTCTGTGGAACACAAGCTCTTTGTTGAATGTGGTAACAAACACTTTAATAGCATATTACTGACCAGTGTAACTATTTTTTTGAATATCTTATTTTACACATTTGTTTTTCATTCCTTTCTTGTATTCCTTTGTTATAAATCTCATCATAATATGTGTGTGTGTGTGTGTAAATGTCTTTCAAAAGAAAGTTAGTAGTTAAGTTTGTTTTATTTATAAGTCTATTTCCAATTTTGAATGTCTTCATGTGGAAGTGAATTAAGAAAACCATGCTACTGAATGTTTAAATTCTATTAAATAGGACGTACTGGTAGAGCAGGGCACCGGGGGAAGGCAGTCACCTTCTTTACTGAAGATGATAAACCATTGCTACGAAGGTATGTACTGAAAGTAAATTTCATTGTAATCATAATTAAAAAGAATGTTGCAGCTGGTTGACTGTATCGTATCATATCTTTTTGGTAACAAACTCTGCTCACTCTGGTATATTTATTGTAATTACATAAAGCTAGTTTGAATAAATACTTTTCTACAGCGCTCGGAGTAATTGTGTCTTATATTTACTTAAAAATAATGTTTGGACTCTGAAGTCCTGAGTCATATACAAACTTACAAGAAAACTTTGAAAAGTATGTAATAAATGTTTAAAAACTTAACTTGGCTTTCCCAGTTTCCATTGTCCGGTACGCCTCTCAGCGAGGGAAGTTTCTTCTCTTACCCACTAATCCACCCATCTCACTTTCACATGAAGTAGCACAAGCAATACATGAGAAACTATGTGCATAACCTTTACAAACAAAGACCAAAGGATGCTGAGAAACAGGGAAGTAATGACAAAATAATTTTTTGCATAAAGCAAGTGTAACATTTGATGTTAGATTAGAGAATAGACAAATAGGCCCAGAAAATGGCATGTGTGTCCAAAGATGGAGATCTAGCCACTAGCTTTATGCTTAAGAAGGTACAAATAAATCAACCATTTCACAGAAGGAGCAATTCACCAGGGTCTTAGACAGGGATATACCCTGATGCCACAAAGAGCCAGACAATAGGTCTTATAAAAATGGATTTTAAACTTATTTGAAAAAACTACCAGTTTTACTTGTAACACCCACCTCCATGCTGTCTTTCACTCCTTCCTGCTCCTCCTGAAGTTTTATATAAGCCCTGCTTGGGATGCTGACTGCTCTCTGCTTAAAGGGACACTCCAGGCACCCAGACCACTTCAGCCCATTAAAGTGGTCTGGGTGGCAACTCCCATCACCCTTAACCCTGCAAGTTTAATTATTGCAGTTTTTATAAACTGCAATAATTACCTTGCAGGGTTAAGTCTTCCTCTAGTGGCTGTCTATCAGACAGCCACTAGAGGGACTTCCAAGTTCTTAAAACACAAAAAGTGTTTTAAACGACTCTGGATGTCCTCGTGCTATGCACAAGGACCTCCAGCGTCGCCGGAATCCCTATAGGAAAGCATTGAATAATGCTTTCCTATGGGGAGGTCTAATGTGCGTGTGGCCATTTCTGGACATGTGCATTAGGTCTCCCCCGCTGACCCAGCGCCTAGGGACATCGGCGCTGGATTCAGGTAAGTCACTGAAGGAGTTTTAAACCCCTTCAGCAACATGGGATGGGAGGTGGGCACTGCAGGATTCTGCACTGCTACGAAAATGCGTTTCTTTTACTGGCACTGGAGAGTCCCTTTAATATGTGCTGTCTAATGCAGTTGTCCATTGCAGTTATGACTCTCTCTGTGACATCTGATTAATGTACCCTGTCTTCCTATCTCTTAGCATTGTAAATGCACTTGGTTAGGAAAATATTTTTTTTTTCTTTTTTGCAGTGTTGCCAGCGTTATCTCACAAGCAGGATGCCCAGTGCCAGATTATATTAAACACTTCAAGAAACTACAAAGGTAAATCTATCATACAGTTTAAATTGTGGCTAGATACAAATGTAGATGTTAACATCAAGTGGATCTCTTCTAAAATAAACTAATTTTTATCGTCGTTAAAACCAGACCTATTTAAAAAATGTCAAACTGCTTTCAGGCCTATGTCATGAGGTATTATACTATAGAGGGAGGTAACATCACATTGTATCTCTGAATGTGTAACTTCCCTTCGAACTTCAGCAATGTCTGGATATTTGAAAAGTCCTCTTTATAGAATGTAAATGTTTTGTTCACAGCATAGAGGTTCCTGTTTTTCTCTCTTGATTTCAACATCTACTTCTGATTTCATGTATGCAAGCCCCTTCCAAAACTATAAACACTGGTTTACACTGACTAAAGCTGTAGATAATGTGCTTCCCAAGACATAAATAAATCTCAATTTATCCTTTGTGGTAAAAACAAATTTAACCCCTTAAGGACACATGACATGTGTGACATGTCATGATTCCCTTTTATTCCAGAAGTTTGGTCCTTAAGGGGTTAAATAAAAAAATGGATTTGAATGCCACTGTTATTAGAATAACGATTTTTAATAGGCAAATAATGACAAAGCAAGTATTCCTTTCTGCATTTCATTTGTTAATGAGAACATTTTGCTATGGAAACCTGCTGTTATGGAAATTAAATGTGGCTTAACTGTCTAAATGTAATGGGCATTGTACATAGATATTTATAGTCTGATGGTACAAGCAGCTGAGCTGTACAAAAGTATAATTTATTTATGGATCTGTACAGATATATCCATGCAAGTTTTCTAGAAGTATAGTTTAGTATAAGTGTGAACACATCACACAGCTCATCGTTTGTTGTTATGACTGTTTTTTTTTTTTTTTTCTTCTCTAAATTTCATGTTGTTTTGTATTGTTTTAATGAATTGTGCATTTTGTATTATCAGTAAACAGAAGAAGAGGATGGTAAAGAACCCATTAAAAAGATCCCAGATTCGCACAACTCCAAAGTTCATTTTAGAAAAAGCTAAGCGGAAGAGGTATGAGAAGGTTTTATTGATTATTAATATATATATATATATATATATATATATATATATATTGGACAGTGTAACTAATTGCAAAACATAGTTGAATATTCATAAAGCAATGTGTTTTTTTGGGGGGGGGTTTTTTAAAAACATAAACCCCCAAATATTAAATGGTGTGTATGACCACATCGGCTTCAGGTGAAATAGGATCTACAGGTAGTTCTACTGAAATCACTAGAATGTTACTCTTATGGGACACATCAACAATGTTTGTCAATGAAAGCACTCACTTCAACTTTGAACTATAGTGAGACTGGAAATCTTACTGTGCATAACACCACCAGTCTCAGTTTTTTTTTTTTTTTGTTTTTCATTTGACAATTTTTAAAAAAAAAAAAAATTTTAAACGTAGAGAAGAGGGGGATACACAGGGTTTGGGAACAGAGAGGGGGGGAGCCGAATGTGTTACATCACACAGTTCCTGTACATCAAATAGCGGTAGTGTGGCACAGCACACTTCATAATGTCCAATAATTACATTACATCTTGGAGAAAACACCGTATGTGATATTGTTCTCTGACGTTCAGTCTGTGTAAGTCTCATTGCCTACGCTGGTTTGGTGGTGCCAAAAGCCATTTGGTTATCAGAGTTTGAACCTAAAATGAGGTGTCTGGGTATTCAGTGTACTCAACTTTTTTTTTCTTTCTTTTTTTTTATGTGGATGTTTTTAATCACCTGTACATGCTTAAGTCTATTTGGTCTACCGTCTTATTTGCTCACACTCTTTTCATATGGTCACTGGTATATGAAACTTGATTCATTTGTAAGAGAATGCCTTCTATAAAACCTTGCAGTATTAACTATTATAAAGTGATTAAAACAAGTTTTTTTTTTCCCTCTACAGAAAAATTATACAGAAAAAATTGAAAGAAGCAAAAACTGAGGAGAAGCAAGAAAAAAGCCAAAAGCAGCAAGCACCAGAAAGTTGACCTACATCATATCTGGAAAGTCCAATAAATTGTGTGTTTTGGGACATGTATACTGAATTGAGAGCTTAACACGTGGAGTAGACAAGAATAAAATTGATTTCTGGATTAATTGCTGCATTATCTGCTTTGGACGCATGCTAACTGGACAATCCAAATATTTCTGGGAGTTGTAGTTCATCTTGTCAGTTTTTGTTTTGGACTACAAATCCCAGAAACCCATGTTATCACATTCTGTCAACATATTATTGTAGCTTGGAGGGGAAAGACTGCATGATTAGATGGAGGTGCAGAAAGGTTTGCCTTTTGAGTCAAATAATTTATTTAAAAAGTAGGAATATTAATTTAAAAACAAAAAAACTGCTCCCTAAGCTACAAAATTCACCTGGAGTGTCCCTTAACAGTTCTGACTGGCTCCATTAATTATTATTCGACCCAATATGCATATTTTTCAACTTGTGTTTCTGACCTGATGCTTATTTTTATAGTTTATTTTTACTTGACATGGTTCAGATATATATTTAAATAGAATGTGTGTAAGAGGATTCACATTTGTATTTTGATATTGTCTACTAAATATTATCCTGCGATTTGTCCTGCTCTTGACAATTGTTTATTAAAAAAATAAAAATAAACCACACCGCTTAAAGTAATTCACTTTATTTTTATTTGCCTAAAGCTGGGCTGCAAAACACTAGGCCAGAAATGTCAAACATACAACCAGTGGAAAAAATCTAGCCTGCTAAGCTCAAGTATCTGGTCTACATGGCTGCAGTATTGTGGAAATAAATGGAAATGGTGTGCTTATTGCTCTTTCCCACTGCTTGGCTTAACAGTCAGGTAGGTGTAGACACCTGGCACTACCGACGCCCCAGAATTTTAGGGAGGTGAGAAGTGTCACCGAATTGTTAGAGACGACAATCAGTTCTCTTAATGTCTGATTCCGAATCTTGTGCAATGCTGAAGGTGTATAGGGAAGACATAAGATGTCACAACCAATTTAAATTAAATTAATACAATGAATGTTTAATGCATGGAGATTTATTTGACTAGGTATGGAAGATTACATCTTCTATGAGTTCCATTTGCTGTGTCGCAAAGTCAGAATCTTTTGATTGCATTGTTCATAACCTAAATAATATTTGAGGCTCGAGCGCCCAACTTCCTGCGAAGTCACCCCACACTAGAGGGTGCATTTGGTAGGGTGTAACTGGCTCTGATGAATTATCTGTGGATATTCTGTACCCTAAAAGCAACAGTTTTGGTTATTGATGAAGCCATTTAAATGAAAATAAGCTTAGTCAGACATGATGACTTGATAAATATTTGTTTTCTCTGGCTAATTTGTTGTTTCTTTGTGAAATTACCCATGATGAATCTCCCAAGATTCAGTTACAACATATAACTGCAACCATTTTTTTAAAATTTTTTTTTTAAACTACTAACAAGTTTTTTTTTTTTTTTTTTTAACCTGTCAAGTCCTACCCTGTTTAATGTGTGAGATGCCACCAGCTTAAGTTGATTTTATTTGAGAAGGGATTAATTTAATCTTGCGGGGGGAAAAAGTTAAGATAAGTGTGCAAGTAACTTTTTTTCCCTTTTTGTTTTTATTGTATGTATTTGGGCTGATGTGTACTAGAGTCATTGCTGCTGCGCGGGAGTAGTAGTACTTAGAGTATGAGCGCAGGGCTAATTAATCCTCTTTAGGGATGGACTTACCCGTTGCAAAGTACCCTGTGCTGTGACGTTTCATAGATGGCAGTACTCGACCCTCCAGAAGGTAGAGCCATGGTGGTCCAGGTCTTTATTGCTCCCTCTCTCCACACTATTGTCTCCTCAATTAAGCCTTCAACTGCAGCACAATCAATCCAAGAAGAACTCTGCCATGCAGGACTGCTTCTGGAAATGCCTGAGGACCCTGGAGCAGAGGTGGGTATGTTTGTGTGTACAGGGAAGGGGGGAGAGTGAAACATCCACGATTACACAAAGTCCCTTAGTTTGATTTATGGGCACCACCTAAAGGTAAGGACCATTCAGCCAATAAGATCCCATAGCGGCACCTCAGCAGTTGCTTGGTGGTTTTGCAGCTTGCATTGATTCCTTTTGTCTTGCTCCTATGCCATCCCTGTAGTGGTCTCCCTTTGTTTTACGGTCTTCTGCTTGTTCCTAATTTTGATACTTTACTGCAAGTCCTACCTATGGACCTCCTGACTATGCCTCCTTGTTGGATACCTTGTGCCACCGCAGACCTATTGGGAACTTGTCTCCCCTCCAGTCCTCTCCTGAGGTTTGTGTTAGTAAGGGTATGCTGTTCCTCATCTGAGCTCCACAGCTCAAACTAGACCCAGATGGGTCATCATTGAAAGACTGGCAGGTATGAAAGTGTAATAGTGAGAATATTTAAATATTTGACATTTCATGAGCTCATGGTTAAACTGCAATAGTGTCAGGGCAAAGGCCCAGACAAGTAACTATGCAGTTAAAGGTGTACAGGTAAATAACCCCAAATGAATGGAAAATATGGATAGAAAGGAGTATTACCACACCTGGAGTGTTTTGGCTTAACAGGAAATAGTCATCAGAACGGTGTAAAAACTAAAATTAGTCAGTCAGGAGTCTAGACAAGCAGGAATGGTCAACATCTGTGAAGAATGAGCAGTACTTTCACTAAACAAAATACCTATAATCATGCAAAATGGCTTCTCTGAACCTTTGGCAGGCACCCCCAGCATAAGCGCCCTGACCGCAAACCACCTGGCATCCTCAGCATGCTGACCAAGGCTTGAGTGGGACTCCGAGCTATTTTCATGTCGGCCATGTGGGACTGTTTTTGGCTTGAATCTTAGCCGCGGCCAGTCAAAACTTTAATCAAATAGCGTTTCCAACACAAACTTGAGATCAGGGAGCTATTTTCACAGTTTTGGCGCTTTGGGATGGGCTATACGGGGGTACTGTTTTTCTGCTCAATTCTTCTTGTCCTGTGACATCATCAAGGAGACAATTAGCTTCCTCCAGCGATAGTCCAATCCAATGCTCCTCATAGAAAAGCGTTGGGAGACCTGATGTGCAAATGTGTTGAGCACCAGGCTCACTTACAAACTTCCCCATAGGAAAACGTGTTCAATGCTTTCCTAAGGGTTTCCTCATCATGTAGCCTAGTCTGTCAGGGCTGCAAGAAGCGCCTCTGACAGCCATTAAAGGTGGATTTGACCCTGCAATGTAAGCATTGCTCTTTCTAAAAAAAATACCAGAAATGCTTTACATTACAGAGTTAAAGGTACAGGACAACAGCACCCAGACTGATCCACTGAGACGGAAGTGGTCTGGTTGACTTTAGTGTCCCTTTAATAAAAAATATAAATGTTTTTTTCTAAGTTTTAATAGTCCTATATTTAAAAAAAATAAAAATCCATAAAGTGAGTTCCCTATGTGTTATATGAGATTGACAGTGCATAGAGTGTGATCAGTACAGTATTACTGAATGGACAGCACGACCTATCACGTGGTATAGCGAGCTGACGTCACTACAGTGTTCCTATGGCAACTGGCAGTCAGCTGACCGCGTAGACCGAAACTCTCTAACCCGGAAGTAGTTCTCCCTGCTGTCTCTCTGATAGCGGAAGTTGTTCAGCTGTCAGTGTCCCTTTGAATACAGCTGGGGAAGATGGCGCTGCGGCCAGGACCTGGAGCCAGTGGTGGAGGTGGAGGTGTAGGGGGAAACGGCGGCAGGTCAGTATCCATAGCAGCCATTGAGCTCTGTCTGTGTATATAGCCTGTTGGTGCTGTTTTTCAGTTCTGTCTGCTCCCATGATCTCACATTGCGCCGTCATATCGCATCATGTAGAGCACAGAGTGCATGTATGAGAGGCAGTGCAGGTAGCTTCTGCTAAATTTAATGAGGGTCAGCCTCCAGACTAGAGCATTGCTGTCCCACACTGTCTAGCTGTTGCAAATTGTGTGGGTGGGTGGCTGAGAACACTGGGAAGGGTAGTACAGAGTAGTTTGTTTTAAAAAGAACGTTCTGAAATTCTCTTTATTCTGTTTTTTTTTTATTTATTTATGTATTTGTACTAATTCTCTAGAAAAATTTACTGATGTGGGGGAAAAAAAAAAAAAAAGGATCCCTTAACTTTAAAATGTGTGTAATTGCAACACTTGCACAGACAAGTGCTGAAACAAACAGCCCTTCCAGACCAGTAATCTTTCATTTTGGTTTATGTGTTTGTTTTGATTATACCTCCGACTGGCAATATTTTATGGAATATTTTGTTTATCCCCCCCAGACATACCAGACATAGCTCCTCTCATCACACAGTGTGAATGGACAGGGCAGGATTAACACAAGGGCTGAAGCTCCATGCCAATGGAATATGCCCATTGATTATTTTTTTTATTTATCTTCACATGCTCTTGCTTTGTGCAGAATTAATTATGTATGGGAACTTAGGAGGGATGCGGAGTAACAAAACTTGTGTGGATGGGCTGACTTTGCACATTGTGCAAATGCTCTTGCTGCTTGGTCTCTCTAACAGTGTGGCATGTCCCTTCTACATTAACTATATCTACATGTTCTCTGTTCCAGGCTGCATACCAGGAGATTTTGCCTTCTAGTAATAAGGGAAGTAGAAGAGTGGACAAGTGTGTGCTTAGGGAACTGTCCCCAGAAAGCACAGAGCAAGCGCTCCATTAGGAGAGTTCATGCCAAGATCTGAATGCTGAAACAATGCTGTCTGCTCTTAGCTCGCCGTCCTGTGTGATTACCAGACGCCTGGCATGCATTCACATTGGCTGATCTTTCAATTCTTTGGGCAGACGTACCCCCTTTTTTGCCAGGTCCATCTCTTTGATTCACGTCACTGGCCGACCTTCTTTACCTTGCTCACTAACGTCCTGCTTCACAAAACACGGATTTTGGGGATGTAGGTTTGGTTGAGAGATTAGCATAGGGTATTTTTTTCTTATAAATACATCATGAGAGTTTCCTCTAGCACCACATCCACCAGAGGCAGGACTGTTTTAGAGTTCTGTAATTAGGCCCATCATAATTACACACCAGGCCCAATTATCCAGCACTGTGACTGAAACTGCTAATAATATGATAGCTGCCGTATCACAGCTATAAAGCTATAGTTTATGTACAAAGCCTATATCACCTGTATGAAACTGCCAATGTTTAGTGAACTGAGCCATCACACACAGCTCATGCTGAACAGAGCAAAATACATTAGTTTTGCATGTTAATTGTTTATGCTCTGCATGCAAAAATTGGATGGGATGCATTGCTGCAAGAGACAGGTAGCTTTGAGACAATGAAAAGAACAATGTCATGCACTATTACCTTTGCAATGATAGAATGTTGTTATGGTGCTTTGAATTACCCTTTTTAATTTTTTTAATATAGTTTGC